>NC_050177.1:14829762-14842262 GCF_008315115.2 Sander lucioperca
CTGTTTAGTTCACAAACATCCAACACACCAAAGTACAAACACATAGCGGACCAGACGCGAGCTTTTATTTTGAAAAGCCGAAGCTCGGGGACAGCACCAGCCGGGAGGGCATGAGACGGGAGCATAGACTGTATATTAATAATATATTATGTTATTAATAATAACAATAATATGAATTTAATATACAGTCTATGGACTTCTCCAGGCTGTAGCCATACCCGACTCTAATAAAAAGGCAGAGCCCTCCCCCCCCGTGGGGTCTAACATCCAGCTGTTCCACCAGCTGCTCCCTCTAGAGGTCTGGAGAACTTCCGTTGTGTAATCTGGATGCTGCGTTTTTTTGTTGCATTTGTTTTCTGGGTTTGTGTGCTTTTCTTTTTGCATCGTTTCATATTTGCAGCGCGTTTATGTATTTGGTTGTGTTGTGTGTATTTGCAGCGTGTTTGCTGAATGCTGCACATGTGTTGCAGTGTTGTAACGTAACGAGTACAAATACTTTGTTACTGTACTTAAGTAGAAATTTCACATATCTGTACTTTACTTCGCTATTTAAATTTATGTCAACTTTCACTTTTACTCCACTACATTTCCTAGATAAAATGTATACTTTTACTCTGTTATATTTCCACTAAGCATCTTCGTTACTCGTTACTAAAAAAATAAAATTAGAAGAAATGTGTGCGACTGCAATAAGGGAGGTTTGGCGAATCACTGCTCCTAGTTTGCATTACGCACGCTCTGCGCGCCGCGCGCTCTATTTCAGCGCTTGTTTGTTGCTAAAGGAGGAGGAGGACGCACAACTGAAACCGCCATGGAAGCACGAGCACCTACTGGAGGACCTCCCGTTACCGTAGACGACCACCCCGACGATAGTGGTGAACTCGGTGAGCAGGGTAGTGGTGAGGATAACGTCATACACCCGTGGCCGTATTTGCAAGAAAAGTTTCTGTACGTTGGAATGAAAGATTCTTCCTACCGGATGATTAAGAAGATATGGGAACCCTGAATATGCTTTATGCTTTACTGTAAGAAAGCCACAATAGACAGAAAATTACTTTTGATACTTAAGTACAGTATATATCAGATACTTTAAGACTTTTACTTGAGTAATATTCTAAAAGGTAACTTTCACTTCTACCAAAGTCTTTTTCTAGTACGATACTTGTACTTTTACTCAAGTATTGCTTTGTAGTACTTTATACAACACTGATGTGTTGTCAAATTAATGAAGTTGTTTTCTTAATTTGCTTGTGTTTTGTCTATTTGCGTGTGTTTTCTTAAGTCGCAGGGCGTCTGCCCCTGTCGGCCACCGTACAATCTGATGGAAAAAAAAGCAACTGTGAAATTTAAAGGGGTGATAGAATGCAAAACCGATTTTACCTTGTCATAGTTGAATAACGACAGTTCGGAGGGTAAATAGGACATACATAGAAGCTCAAAGTCCCGTTGACACCTCTCTCCTCTGCAAATCTCACATTTTGAAACTGCTGCCGAAAACGGGCGAATCTGAACTAAGCTAAAAGTTGACGTCAGCATCTCAACTCCTAGTCTTGGTCACGCCCCAACATTAGCATAGGCTACACCGCTGACCTGAGGTCAGCTTAGTCTTCTGACTCTAGCTAGGTCATGCAGATCGCCAGAGGTCCGCTATTTAATCACTAAATTCACTTCTGAGACTTTTTTCATGCAATAAATCAACTATGTAGAGGTCAAATATGGGCCGTTTTACGAAAATGGATGGCTAATTGCAAATTGAAAAAAATGAGCTCAGCAGGCTACGTTACAGCGGCCGGTGCTGCCTCGCCACCCGGCGTGTCCTACTTCATAGACTCGCTGTGAGCTAGCTGGATCTCCGTTACGAAGGGAAGCCAGCGGCACTCCATACCTGCGCAAGTCACCGGTTACTGGGTTACTGGACTACAAAATGCAGAGGCCCTGATGGAGCTCCAGGGCCTGCAGCTAGCCGCGATCTTTACCCATAGGAATGAAGGGACAGTAGCAGCTAACGAAATCCCTCAAATTCATAAAAAATGCATTAATTTGAAATCAGATACAAGCGTTAGCTTTGTAAGACCTTGGGGTAGCTGTTCTATAAGTGGCGTGACGAAATTCAAACTGTAAATATATTATAGTTATGCCGAAAGCTAGCTAGCCTCGATCTTTAGCTACCCATAGGATTGAATGGACAATAGCAGCTAACGAGACCCCTCCTATTCACAAAAATGCATTAAATTGAAATCGGACAAAAGCGTTAGCTTTGTAAGACCTTAGGGTAGCTGTTCTATAAGTGGCGTGACGAAATTCAAACTGTAAATATATTATAATTATGCCGGCAGCCGGCCAGCTCCATGGAGCCCCGAGCCCCGGTTGTCCAGTAACCCAGTAACGGTGACTTTCTCCTGGGTATGGAGCCCAGCAGGCTGCCGCTGTCTCGTCAGATTGTGTGGAGCTCCTGAAATCCGACACGTCTTCCCAAATTTGCAATTAGCCATCAATTTTTGTAAAACGGCCCATATTTGAGCTTTATATAGTTGATTTCTCGCTTAAAAAAGTCTCAGAAGTGAATTTAGTAACGAAACATTGCAGTGTCTGAAATATGCGACCTGCTGTCTCGTCTCCAATCTGTTTCTATGGGGTTCCTCAACCAATCAGCACGCAGCTCATCTAAATATTCATGAGCAGACCATATTTGGAAGAAAAGCTCCTGTTCCAAATAGAGCCATATTCACAGGGTAGTTAAGGGCCTAATATAATAGCATTTGGGCAATTTTCAGCCCAACCAATGTTACATACCCTATTAGGAGACCTTAAGGAACAGTGTAAAATACCCTAAATAATCATTCTATCACCCCTTTAAGACTGCTTGTGCAAAGTTGGGGGGCTTAAAGCAGTGTTTCTCAAATGGGGGTAGGTCTACCCCTAGGGGTACTCTGGAGGACTGCAGGGAGTACGTGTCCCCCTAGGGGTACTCTGGAGGACTGCAGGGGGTACGTGTCCCCCTAGGGGTACTCTGGAGGACTGCAGGGGGTACGTGTCCCCCTAGGGGTACTCTGGAGGACTGCAGGGGGTACGTGTCCCCCTAGGGGTACTTTGGAGGACTGCAGGGGGTACGTGACATTTTTTGCAAAATGTTTTTCAGTTACAAGGCTGTAGTTACTGCTACTGGCTTTTTTTTCTTCAAGTTTGTCGCTTTTTTTTGGAGGTTTTGTCGTTTGTTTTGACCTATTCTTGCCTTTCTTCCTTACGTTTTGTCTCTTTTTTCGAAGTTTGTTGCTTATTTGAATTTTTTTGTCTCTTTTGTCGCCCTAGTGTTGCCTTCCTTCTTTCTCCTGTGTTTTAGTATTTTTTTGTTACTATTTTCGACCTATTCTTGCCTTCCTTCCTTCTTTCTACCGTCTAATTCCAAATTTTTGTCTCCTTTTTCCATCATCATTTAAAGGACAATTCTGGCGCAAATCTAACCTAGGGGATAATAACAGATGTGTACCCACTCTGTCGCTCTCTGGGACATGTTTTCATGCTAATTGAATGTGTTTATAGCTTGAAAGAAGCTAGCGCGGACCGCTGGTTAGCTTACAACGCTAGTATTCGGGGCACAGGCTAAAAAGGCTCAAAATATCACCACACTTCCACGGTAGCATAATGAGGGTCCCTAAATGTTAACCGAAACATTGAGAACTTTGTGAGTGTACAGGCAGTTTATTGAAAAGATAGATTATGAAGACAGTAGCTCTGTCTTTCTAAACTATCTTTTTAATAAACTGTCTGTACACTTACAAAGTTCTCAACGGTCTTTATAGAGACTTTGTTTTTCTACCAAAAATGATCCGTGCTGGTTAGGGCGTACACGGCTTAAAAACACTGTTCAAAGGGGGAACATTATTGAAAAAAGCTTGAGAACCAGTGATCTACAGTGTACACATGCAGTATACATGGTATTTAAGTCTGCTTGTTCTTGACACGCCCCCCTGCAGAGAATCAGCGAACACGGCTTCATACAAATGCCACAAACGTGTCCTGCGTGGTTGCAGGTCTCTCACCCGGCAGGCCCAGCACCGTCTTGAACTTGCTGCACTGCACGGAGCCGAGCGACGTGGCCGCGCAGCTCATCCACAGACCCTCAAACTGCCACTGGCTGCTGCTCACCGACTCCACCTGGCTCCGCGTCTTCCACACCTGGGACGACGTGCAGCTGGACTGGAGACACCAGGACACCACGCCCAGAATCAGACCCACAACCTGCAGGCCCGGCGACATGCTGGGAGACACCGGGAGACACCCGGAGACACCAGGAGATACTGGGACACACCGGGAGACACCGGGAGACAGCTGGAGACACCGGGAGACACCAAGAGACAGCGGTAGACACCTGGAGACACCGGGAGACACCTGGAAACACCTGGAGACACCGGTAGACACCGGTTGACACCGGTAGACACCTGGAAACACCTGGAAACACCTGGAGACACCTGGAAACACCTGGAAACACCTGGGAACACCTGGAAACACCTGGAGACACCTGGAAACACCTGGAGACACCGGTAGACACCTGGAAACACCTGGAGACACCTGGAAACACCTGGAAACACCTGGAAACACCTGGAGACACCTGGAAACACCTGGAGACACCGGTAGACACCTGGAAACACCTGGAGACACCGGTAGACACCTGGAGACACCGGTAGACACCTGGAAACACCTGGAGACACCGGTAGACACCTGGAGACACCGGTAGACACCTGGAAACACCTGGAGACACCGGTAGACACCTGGAGACACCGGTAGACACCTGGAGACACCGGGAGACACCGGGAGACAGCCCCAGTCACTATACTTCGCACTAACCTCCATCCTGTTGCACATACTGCCTGTTTTGGCCCACTGCATTCACACAATCCATTATTTTTCAACTGTTAAACAGCCATTTAGTATATACTTGTTTCTGTATGTATTGTTTATTTCATTTCAATGTTCGATATGTTTCTTTGTTTATGTATGCACCAACCACCAAGGCACATTCCTCGTAAGTATTTACTTGACTGTCTACGGAGAGCCTTTTCGCTCCCTATTCAGCCCCATTGTACCAAATTTGGTTGCAGTTCCACCAGAGTTCCACTGGGGGTGATCGAGTCTATGGAGCTAGACGGTTAAATTTGTCTCTTTCGCCTGATTGTTGTTGAGAAATCTCAGATTTGATTGTAGTTTTTGCAAGTTCGACATGAATTATAGGTCAAAAGTTGAATGAACGAGTACTTATGTCCTTTCGATTTCTTACAGGTTGAGTCGTTGTTGCCCATAACACGCTAGCATTCTGCTAATGAATGCTGATTGGTCAGTGAAGGACTGATTACCATCGGAGATCCTGTTTGAAGGCATATATATATAAAACATAACATTAGCCTGCTACTCTTTGTCCGTAATAACGCATTTATTAGACGGTGTGTCTAATATATATATATATATACACCCTGTGCCGCCACGCGTGGGTTGCTTCTCCCAATGTCTTTTAAATTTTCTATCATGAAATAGCCAGTAAAATAAAGGCTTTTTAAATAATTTTGAAGAAGAGTGCTTTTTTTCTTTTTCTCTGCACTCAATTGAATTCCCGACCCCAAAGAGCACCATATATATATATATATATATATATATATATATATATATATATAACCTGTCAGCTGTGTTGTCGATGCCTCGGGAGAACAAAGGAAGTGACTCAGAGCTCGCTGTAAAGCAGAATCTCTGGCCGTATATGTGTATGACGTCATTGACATTTTAAAAGGCTTTTTAGAACAAAAAAGCCACTTTAAAAAAAATCTAACACCCAGCAGTGTGTATTTTCTTAGCCTCCCCTTTCGAATGCAACATTCAAATTACTAGACCAAAAATGATATTCTGAGAAAAGTGGATTTTGAGGGTATAGCTCGCTAGAGTCCCATTCATTCTGCACTGGCCTGTGAGCGCCCCCTATATGGAACTCTGGTGGAACTGCAACCAGTTCAGAAGCCGGAAGTAACGACAGAGAGGAACTTCTTCCCTTATTAGAAATTCTTTGGTAACATCCAGGTTTAGCATGTGGCTGAAACACAACATACACTACTTTAGTTCAAAACCTTTCTTTGTTCCTCGTCTATAATAACTCTAAGACGTAATCCCTAAGACATGCTTTATGCCAGAACTGTGCAAAGTTCCTTGCCTACCACACCTGTATACAGTTTCAGAGCTGTAGGCCTCACCGTATGGGAGCGAGGGGGTTTTAGGTTTGTGGTGTCTCTGGTGTCCCCCCCGAAGCTCTCCCGAAAACTACAGTCAACACAGCCGAACACACAACAAAACTCAAATATTAATCGTGGTCACTTCGACCCCCTGACAACAGCTGATATTACCGGTAAATTCAGAAGATCCCGCTTCTTACCGTGGGCTCAGATTTGGAGGCTGAAGTGAAGTGCTTTTGGTTGTGGTCTCAGTGTGAACCGGTCTGATCCTCTGCTGGAGTCAGAGTCAGCTCTGTAGGTCTCAGTATGAACCTGGTCCTGGTCTGATCCTCTGCTGGAGTCAGAGTCAGCTCTGTAGGTCTCAGTATGAACCTGGTCCTGTCAGGTCAATGACCCGCTGAACACACAGCGTTATCAACACACAGTTTCACCTCCGACTCAGCTTTCAGGATCCTGAAAGTCCCTCATGTGGAAACTTGATCTCCTAAATCTGGAGACAATAAGTCCATCTTTACAACCTCTGAACAAACAGCTGACAAACTAACGGCTAATTACCGTTTATTCCCATGTTTCTGTGTCTAAGTGACTGATGGGAACAACAATCTGTGACATTGGTCCAGTATTAAGAGAGATGGAGAAACAAGCTGTAATGTAAGGTCAATAGTAATTGTCCAGCTTGTATTTACCTTAACAAAAGTGCTCGTTATGCCGCTGACAGACTCAGATTATTATTCTAAGTGTCTGACAACATTATGGAAAGGATCCCTACAGAGATAGGTGGACTGGCAATCTAGCAGTTCTGGCAAATGCCAGAAGGGCCGATGAACTCATGAGACAATTTGGGCCGCTGGACAAAGGAAAACAATGCGGCAACACTGGCGTTTCACACTTCAGTCCCTCCAGAAAAACGTGATTATGCGATTTCATAATTCAATGCATAATCAGCCAAAGTCCGCATATTTATGTGGGGGCTTCTTTCAAATACGCCGCACTTTCGCCGCATAAATTGCCAATTTTCGCGCAAAATATGCGGGGCTTGCATGATTTCATAATCCCCGCATTTTCGTTGCAAAAAAGTCCCATATATCTTAGCAGAAAGTTGAAAAATGTTGCGTTTACTTCACACAAGAGCAGCCGTTTTACCCTGTTGCCATGGGAACGTTATGAAGTGACGTAATTACGCGACGTGAACATCATCGAAAAGCTGCAAACCCCGCGATGAAGCCACGATGAAACCGCAGTTTTTGCAAGTTCCTGCAATTTCATTGCATAAAATTGCATAAATATCCCACATATTCCTTCACATTTTTTAAGAAAACGTGACGCATAATCAAGGATTTTAGCCCAAAACAATCACAAAAACAAATTTTTCTGGAAGGGCTGACACTAGTTTGACAAAAATATGCAAGACTGTACTACAGGCTGCAGCCTAAAGCCTGCCGTCTGCAGCCTCGGGCTTCTACTTTTCAAAATAAAAGCTTGTGTCTTTGTACTTTGGTGTTTTGGGTGTTTAAGTATGTAGTAATATGTTTTAAATATGCAAGCATTTCCATTCTATTCTAAGATGGTGCCATGGCAGTTTATTTGAAGGCTTTATGAATGGCTCCAGTATATGTATTTTGTAATTATGAAAGCCTGTAAGTGCACCTCATGCTGCTGCTGCCATAATCTCACGTGAGCCTGGTTTTTGCAATTATAAAGCAAATAATGTCCTCGTCTGAAAGTGGGCCAGTAAGGACGAAATTGCCAGGGCTGACGTTTTGTCCCAGTCCGCCCCGGCCTTCAGAGATAATGTAGACCTTTAAAACCTCTTTAAGGCCTTTCTGTTTGACCAGAAACAGCTCTCAAGTTGCTAGCACTAAACCCATCAGACTCCATTTAAAAAAACAATTTAGGAGTATTATTCTGATCCGTCTCCTGAAACTAACCTCTGCTCTGTGTGCCTCAGTGTTTGTTTCCGTTTGTGGACTTTAAACTGTTTTTCAGACATCATCAGACGTCATGTTTGCAGGTCAGGAAACTTCTGATTGAAATGTCGGACTTTCGGGTGAAAGATTTAGTAAGTAAAGTAAAAAATCCTCCACTTTTACTCCTTAAAAAAGCTATTTATCTCGTTTCTTACGACTTCAAAACGCTGTCAAATCAAAAAGCTTTCCTGTGAGCGATTGAGCCCCACATCAACGCAAACACAATATTTGAGAGATTTTCGGTGAGATTTCGGACTGCTGCAGAGTGGGCGGGGCTTAGTTGGAAGAGCACAGGGCCGAGGCAGGATAGGCAAACGCCAGGGGCGCGGGCAGTCCAAATGAGAAACGTTAAAGGTGCAATATGTAATCCTGACAGCTAGCGTTTGGAATAGTTACTGCAGTCCAAATTCAAAATACTGGAGAGAGTCAAGGTTCACGGGCGTTGCCAGGTTGAGGACGCTAAACCCAACGTCAGACAATGTCAATGCTAGCTCAATGCTAGCTCGATGCTAGTCTTGGGTTGCCAGACATTACTTGCTAGGTGATGCTATGTTGACGGTTATAAAAGCCTGTGCTCTCGTGGAGAGCTCTGTATCCGGTTGACAGTCACCGCTCATCTGCTACCCGTAACGACAACCACCGCTAAAAAGACAACAACCTCGCGGAGCTTTGTACCCGACTAACAAGTACGTTAAGTCAACAGACTGTTAATATTAATGGACAAAGCATCCGGTTCGGCGAAGTGCTGCAAATGCTGAAATCCAGCAGGGGGAGACTCCTTAAACCTGCATTCTAACCAAGGGGGTCAGCTTCTCCTCACAACGCGAACCTCCTATGGCGCCATTTTGATGCTACCAAGCCATCACCTCCCGTTAGCATCCCATTGACTGCCATTCATTTTGACGTCACTTTGACAGAGAATAACTTTACATCCATTGTTTATTTCTAAAGAAACACGATAATGTATAAAAGGCTCCATTACCTTGTACCTCACATTATGGCTCCGTAGCAGACGTTTTTATAAAAATAGGCTAACGATTTGGTCATAACTACGAGACTTACTGTCTCATAGTAGAGGAATTACCGTATAGTACAGGAGAAGCTCTCAGGCAGTTTGGACTTCCATTAGCTGTTTAAGTTTAATTACTAATGTTAACTATCATTTTAGTGATCAATAATTAGCCTGTGCCTATGTTATCTCCTTACATATACCTACGCTCTCCGTCTCTGCTAGATTGGGAATGATTGAGATTTCTCTTGGTTCACAGTTATAAAAGCCTGTGCTCTTGCGGAGCTTTGTGTGTTTCTGTGTGTGTGTGCGTGTCTCTGTGTGCGTGTCTCTGTGTGTGTCTCTGTATGTGTGTGTGTCTGTGTATCTGTGTGCGCTTGTGTCTTTGTGTGTTTCTCTCTGTGTGTGTGCGTGTCTCTGTGTGTGTGTGTGTGTGTGTGTGTGTGTGTGTGTGTGTGTGTGTGTGTGTCTAAAAGCAATAAACTCAACATGTCTCCCTTAGAATAATACTCTTATAAAAACTACTGCAAGACAAGTCAATGCACAAAGTACAGAATATAAATGAAAATATAAGTACATATGTAAGTGTATATATGTATACATATTTAAAGGCACCTTAGGGGGGAAAACTCCTGCAGAAAATGAAGATCAACAGAGTCAGGTTTTCATATAAATCTTAAAAAAAAACGACTTTTTCAAACACTGCAGAAAGATTCGTAAGAAAATAAATTTTTCTCCAAATTAATGAGAGACACTTCAGGCAAAAACATAGTTTCTTTTATGTAGATTTTGGGCTCTAAGCTTTACTGTAACGCAGCCTTTTAAACAAGGAAAATACACTTTCATATAACGATATCTAGTCCCACAGAGTGTACCGATGTCGATATAACACCGATATATTGCCATTCCTAGCTAACCGTTAGCTGACTTATTACATCAGCTACTGGAGTAGCTCATGCACATTAGCGAGACACACGTTAAACTACAGATATGAGATGTGTGTGTGTGTGTGTGTCTGTGTCTCTGTGTGTGCTTGTTTGTATGTCTGTGTGTCTGAGTGTGTGTGTATGTGTGTCTGTGTGTGTGTATCTGTGTAGTCTCACAGAGTGTACCGATGTTGCTATAACACCGATATATTTCCCATCTCTAGCTAACCGTTAGCTGACTTATTACATCAGCTACTGGAGGAGCTCATGCACGTTAGCGAGACACACGTTAAACTACAGATATGAGATGTGTGTGTGTATGTGTGTGTCTGTGTCTCTGTGTGTGTGCGTTTGTGTGTGTCTGTGTGCGTGTTTGTGTCTCTGTGTGTGTTAGTGTGTCTGTGTGTTAGTGTGTTTGTGTGTATCTGTCTCTGTGTGTGCGTGTGTGTGTCTGTATCTGTCTGTGTGCGTGTTTGTACTGTGTGCATGTTTGTGTCTCTGTGTGTTAGTGTGTCTGTGTGTGTCTGTATCAGTGTCTGTGTGTTTGTGTCTCTGTGTGCGTTTGTCTGTGTGTGCGTGTCTCTGTGTCTGTGTGTGCGTTTGTGTCTGTATCCGTGTCTCTGTGTGTGTGCGTTTGTGTGTCTGTGTGTGTGTGTGTATCTATGTAGCCTCACAGAGTGTACCGATGTTGCTATAACACCGATATATTTCCCATCTCTAGCTAACCGTTAGCTGACTTATGACATCAGCTACTGGAGGAGCTCATGCACGTTAGCCAGACACACACGTTAAACTACAGATATGAGATAATTAGCCGTAAACTGGAGGCTACACTGGTAGCTTTGTTTCTTTTGTTCATCAGCACTCACCTCCACACACACGGCGAGAAAAACACAGCTGGGGGGATGCTGTCTGCCTCTCTGTGGGTCTGATGTGGCGCTGCTGCGAGTGTGTGTGTGTGTATATGTGTGTGTGCTGTCATGCTGATTTAAACATGTTCTAAATGTCTCGTTGACCATGTATAATGAGAAAGGATGCCATGGAGCACACTCAAAATAACACACACTTTACTGAGGAACCAGATGTCTCCACATTGCATTATGGGTATTGTAGTCCCTAACTACTACACCTCCTCTTTGGAGCCCAGCAAAGTGCTACTTTTCAGCAACAAGGCTTCTCATAACATGCAGACATCTTTTCATAATCAAGCAGTTTTCATTTGGGCGCCCATGTTCTCCGTCCGAATGTGTCGAGCCAGGCAGGTTAATCACGTACAGGAAGGACGCAGAGCAGCAGGATGCTTTACAAAATAAAACACATTTCAAAATAAAACTCCCAGGTTTATGGTGATTTTGACTTCTCAGCTGGGTCTAGAGATCAGGCACACGGCGACCGACGCGTGTGTACACACACACACACACACACAAACAAACACACACACACACACACAATGTGCAGACCCCACAAGTATACTGTATTCCCCGGTTTTTGGACCCCACGAATATAGTAAAAAAAGCACACACACACACACAGAGGCAGACAGAGACACACACACACAGAGGCAGACAGAGACACACACACACACACACACACACAGACAGACAGACAGACAGACAGACAGACAGACAGACAGACACACACACACACGAGGATATATTACATCATATAACAGGTGATTATTAAAACTGTTTTTTCTTCCTTTTGAAGGTGTTCACTGCTTTTACCAACGCTTTCGTCTCCTTTTCCGAGTTTTTTTCTTCCAAAGTTGCACCTTATATCATCACGTATTTCATAAACATCTGTGTTTGATTGGCACGGACCAGTCACTGCAACGCCACTCTTTCAGATTACTTTACAGATTTATTTAGAAGAGAAAGCTGCAAAACATAAATAATCAGAATGACAGACATGATCGAGACACACACACACACACACACACACACACACACACACACACACACACACACACCCACACACACACACAGATAGAAAACATCTGTTATCAATCATTAGTAGGGCTGGGTACTGATTTTATAAGAAATGACAACATTACGGCATAAATATTTCCTGTGGAGTAAAAGTCCTCGCAGACATCGATGTGGTGTGTGTGTGTGTGTGTGTGTGTGTGTGTGTGTGTGTGTGTGTGTGTGTGGTAAAGGTTGAGGCCTAAATTAATAGACGGGCATTGAGTTTGTGCTCTGCGTGTAACATCAGCCAGCCAATCACAGACACTATTAGATCTTGGTAGAAGCATGCTGCGTGCTGATTGGCTCACTGACGCTGATGAGATTCCCTCCGTAGGGTATTGAATTACGAGGTATTTTGAGATACTCGATACTTCAGAGGCAGCTCGGTCGCTGCCTAAAATATACATCTTTAAATACTG
>NC_050177.1:14844762-14909762 GCF_008315115.2 Sander lucioperca
GACAGGGAGAGAGAGAGAGAGAGAGAGACAGGGAGAGAGAGAGAGAGAGAGAGACAGGGAGAGAGAGAGAGAGAGAGGGAGAGAGAGAGAGAGAGAGAGAGAGAGAGAGAGACAGAGAGAGAGACAGAGAGAGAGAGAGAGACAGGGAGAGAGAGAGAGAGCGACAGGGAGAGAGAGAGAGAGAGAGAGAGAGAGAGCGAGAGAGAGAGAGAGAGAGAGAGAGAGAGAGACAGAGAGAGAGAGAGAGAGACAGAGAGAGAGAGAGAGAGAGAGAGAGAGAGAGAGAGACAGAGAGAGACAGAGAGAGAGAGAGAGAGACAGAGAGAGACAGAGAGACAGGGAGAGAGAGAGAGAGAGTTAGAACATTAATAATAATAATAATTGATTGATAATTAGTTAAATACAGTGCGGCATAAATACATTTTCAAATGTGTGAAGCATGTCTTACGTTGGCAGCCGTGAAGCTGAACGTGTGTGTGTGTGTGTGATGGCGTGTGAAGCGTGTCTGACGTTGGCTGTGGAGCTGAACATGTATGTGTGATGGCGTGTGAAGCGGGTCTTACGTTGGTTGTGGAGCTGAACATGTGTGTGATGGCGTGTGATGCGTGTCTGACGTTGGCTGTGGAGCTGAACATGTGTGTGTGTGTGTGTGTGTGATGGCGTGTGAAGTGGGTCTTACGTTGGCTGTGGAGCTGAACGTGTGTGTGTGTGATGGCGCGTGAAGTGTGTCTGACGTTGGTTGTGGCGCTGAACATGTGTGTGTGATGGCGTGTGAAGCGTGTCTGACGTTGGCGGTGGAGCTGAACATGTATGTGTGATGGCGTGTGAAGCGTGTCTGACGTTGGCGGTGGAGCTGAACATGTATGTGTGATGGCGTGTGAAGCGTGTCTTACGTTGGCGGCCGTGAAGCTGAACATGGGCAGGAAGATGATGGCCAGTTTGGCTTCGGGCATTTTGGTGCAGACGGCGGCGAGGACGGTCATGATGGCGCCGGACTGAAGAGACACAAACAGACACTCAACGCTCACGGACAACAGGCACGCCAAAACTCAAACTTTACAATAACCTTTATTATCAAAACAGGAGTTACAGTCACACGGATCAGGTTAACTCTGAAGGAGGAGTTATTACAGTGTCTGTGTGTGTCAACGTTATTATAGTTTTGCATTTTTCATTAGTTTTTATTTTTATTTCGTTTTGACTTTTTGTTTTCAAATTCAGTTTAGTTTTTATTAGTTTTAGTCTTTTTTTGTAATATTTGGGTTATTTGTCAGGGGATTCAAAAAGATCAGAAAAAGTATTGTGTTATAATAACAACAAAAACATGATACAATTTTAGAAATATGTATTCACAATGTATTCAACAATAACACCAGTAAATAACATGTAGCCTACATATGGTCATAAATATGTAAACAGTCTACACAAGACGCAGTATAAGTGCTGTAGGTGCAAAATGTACAAGAGACGTGTTCCAGGAAAAAAACCTAAATAGCCAACAGACTAAAGAAGACATCAACAGGTGTTTTCAACTTTGTTTTGAGTAAAGTGGCGAACTTTTAGAAGTCAATCGAGTCTCACAGTTGTGTAGACATCCCATAATAATCCACATATTAACCCACGCTTCCTCCCACTTTTGGTGTTCCTGCGTATTTACTAACCAGCAGCTGTCAGGTCGCTGGTGAAAGCCTTCCTGTAGTGTTCTCTGTCCTGCTGTTGTCTCTGTGATGCTGCCTGGCCCTGTACCCATACATCCATGCCCTGTACCCATACATCCATGCCCTGTACCCATACATCCATGCCCCGTACCCATACATCATGCCCTGTACCCATACACCCATGCCCTGTACCCATACACCCATGCCCTGTACCCATACATCCATGCCCCGTACCCATACACCCATGCCCCGTACCCATACATCATGCCCTGTACCCATACACCCATGCTCCGTACCCATACACCCATGCCCCGTACCCATACATCCATGCCCCGTACCCATACACCCATGCCCTGTACCCATACCCCGTACCCATACATCCATGCCCTGTACCCATACACCCATACCCCGTACCCATACATCCATGCCCTGTACCCATACACCCATACCCCGTACCCATACATCCATGCCCTGTACCCATACACCCATGCTCTGTACCCATACACCCATGCCCCGTACCCATACACCCATGCCCCGTACCCATACATCCATGCCCCGTACCCATACCCCGTACCCATACATCCATGCCCTGTACCCATACACCCATACCCCGTACCCATACATCCATGCCCTGTACCCATACACCCATACCCCGTACCCATACATCCATGCCCTGTACCCATACACCCATGCTCTGTACCCATACATCCATGCCCCCTTTCCATACATCCATGCCCTGTATCCATACATCCATGCCCTGTACCCATACATCCATGCCCTGTATCCATACATCCATGCCCTGTACCCATACATCCATGCCCCGTATCCATACATCCATGCCCCCTTTCCATACATCCATGCCCTGGCCCCTGTACCCATACATCCATGCCCCGTACCCATACATCCATGCCCCCTTTCCATACATCCATGCCCTGTACCCATACATCCATGCCCTGTATCCATACATCCATGCCCTGTACCCATACATCCATGCCCTGTAGCCATACATCCATGCCCTGTAGCCATACATCCATGCCCTGTATCCATACATCCATGCCCTGTATCCATACATCCATGCCCTGTACCCATACATCCATGCCCTGTACACATACATCCATGCCCTGTATCCATACATCCATGCCCTGTACCCATACATCCATGCCCTGTACCCATACATCCATGCCCTGTACACATACATCCATGCCCTGTATCCATACATCCATGCCCTGTACCCATACATCCATGCCTGTAACGTTACCGGGGTTAGCTTCTGTTTCGGGGAAAGGGGGCTTTACGTTCTCCTTTACCTTGTTAAGCTAAGCTAGGTTAGCCTCCTAGCTTGTGTGCGCTTCTCAAATGTACTTTCAAATTCGTGTGATTTTTCCCTGTAATAAATTGACAACATATTTTACCACCTTCCACTGCAAGGCACTTTTATCTGACACAGTCATAATCAAATAGGACTTCCGACTTTCGGTACCGACATGATGCCAGGCGAGAGGCACGGAGCCACGGACATGTTGTGTTCAAGTTGACGTGGAATGTCGGAATTTCTTCGTTATTTCGTTCGTTTTCGTTAACGATTATAACCTTGGTGTGTGTCTGTCTGTATGTATGTATGTATGTATGTATGTATGTGTGTGTGTATGTGTGTGTGTGTGTGTGTGTGTGTGTGTGTGTGTGTGTGTGTGTGTGTGTGTGTGTGTGTGTGTGTGTGTGTGTGTGTGTGTCTGTCTGTATGTGTGTGTGTTGTTACTTACGGCGCCCAGAGACGGCCCGAACCTCCCGGTGGCCGTCTTACACACATAACTGGCAAACGAAGAAACTACACCTGAAGAAGAAGAGAAGAAAAAGAACTCAGTGGCTGAAGTCCAGTTTGTTTTATTCATCCAACATATTCTCATGAACTGTGTGTGTGTGTGTGCGTGTGTGTGACTGTGTGTGTGTGTGTGACTGTGTGTGTCTCTGTGTGCGTGTGTGTGACTGTGTGTGTGTGTGTGTGTGTGGTGTGGGGGGGTAGGGGGTACCTGCAGACAGGTAGACGGCCATGAACTGCTCCCGGCCGAGCATGGAGACGGCGCTGGACGAGAAGCTCCACAGGACGTACATGTTGGCCGCCATGTGGAGGAAGGAGAAGTGGCTGAAGGTGGAGAGGAGCATCGGGGAGCACAGAGTCTCTGCAGGACACACACACACACACACACACACACACACAGACACACACAGACACACACAGACACACACACAGTCTTAATTTCAGGGCCAGTAAAGCTGTGATGTACTGTGTCGGGGTTACGTTATGTAAAGTTATGATGGAGGGTGTGTGTGTGTGTGTGTGTGTGAGAGAGACGGACTCACTGGATGCCGGGTTGGCTGTGAAGTATTTGATCATGGAGCGCTGCAGAGACGGCACCCTCCAACACAAGAACACGACGACGTTCGCTGTAATGATCCCTGGGAAAAAAAAGACGACAGAGAGAGAGAGAGGTGAGGATCAGGCTGGTTGTGTCTCCATGTGTGTGTCTCTCTGTGTGTGTGTGTGTGTGTGTGCGTGTGTGTTCTGTGTGTACGGTCGGGCTGTCAATCTTCCTCTATAATACTATTCGAATTCCATTCCTTATTTTATTTAATATTCAAATAATATCTGAATATTAAATCCTCAAATTCATCCTGTTATTAATATTTACGACATTACGCAGGCTCATGGATGGCCATGTGGTTGTTGTTACACGTTCTGTCCACTAGAGGGACGACTAACATTACAACAAACATTTAGAAACAGGTGATCGCTTTCTTATTAACAATCAAACAGCGGGACAAAATGAATGACTTTAATTTGTTAACTTTAATGAACATTTCTGTGTATATATATTATATATATGCATATATATATATATATATAAACAATGGGTGCTGAGACTGCACCGGTAACTGCACAGCTTCTACTGAACACAACCGATCTTCACAAATTGAAGACAAACAAGTAAAATAAAATGAAGATGCCTTAATCAAAGTGCGTTAACATTTACATTCAACATTTCAGACAACATTGGCAGGATTCAATCCCTAAGGTTGTTGGCCCGGGATGGTCGAGTAGCGCCGTGCCAGCTGGGCAAGGTGGGGGTACTTAGACTGTGACGTCTTCCACCGTGATAACGGGCTGCTCTCGGTGGGTAGAGGGGTCTCACTTTCGTGGATCAACATTTCTTGCCGTAGCGCGGCTCCTATATCTAAGGGACCGCCTGATGCGTCTGCTCCTTGGCGGTAAACATCACCAGAAAGGTCCCCCCGTAGCACTGAGAGCAGTTTTCTCCTGGCGCGGTATCCCCCGTAGCCACGGCTGCACGCTCCGCAAAACACTGGCAGCTAACTTAGCTCTCGAAGGCATCTTTGTCTGGACTGTATCGATTGTAGAGGTCCGTTTTTGTCTTCGTTTCCATTTCACTGAGCGCTGAGATCACCCGTGGATGGCTGAGGCTGTTGGAAAATCGGTCGGTGGGTAACGCCTCAGTGGCCACTTTGAGTGGCTTAAGCGCTGCTCTCGCCTACAAAAATACACACAAACAGAATTAGAATAACGTTCTGGCTAGCAGCTTAACGTAACGCAGCTATGCATATGCTGCTATGCAGCCTATTAGCCTATTAATTGGTCAATCAACATCACCTGGCTACTACATGTAATGCATACATACAGTATGGACATCGTTTTTGTCACTCACCTGCTCCGTAAGGGTCCACTCGCTGGTCGTCGACTCCAGATGACCACGTTTCGTCTCCGTGATGGCCGCTGCTGCCGGAGCGGTCGTTCGCTAGCTCCGCAGGTTTAAAGGGCCATTCACATTGTACGCGCAAACGGCAGCGCTGCGCTATGAAACCCATTATTGTCAATGGCTTGCGCGCGCAAGAACTGGTCTGCCGCTTGCGCTGAGCAAAGCCAGGCTCAGCGCAAATTTACGTCATACACGCGCCAATATTTGATTTGATTCTGCGTCAGACGTGCAGTAGGCTACATGCAACATTGTGTAGGATACACAGCAGTGATTTGGTGGAGATGATGTTTCTGTCTTTGAAACATAGGAAAGCCTCGTTCCGTTTGTGGATCCACGTGTGTTCGGTGTTTACTTGTAAACACCGAACACACGTGGATCCACAAACGGAACAAACACCTCTTAGTCGGTCAAAGTTGAACCATGTTGAACTTTGCGCGTGCCGCGGTCAAAGTTCAACATGGTTCAACTTTGACCGCGGCATGCGCAAGAGCGGCCGCGGTGCGCTGTGATGTGTCTGAATAAAAAGAAAAAAAGTAAACACCGAACACACGTGGATCCACAAACGGAACAAGGCTTTCCTATGTTTCAAAGACAGAAACATTGTCTCCACCAAATCACTACTGTGTATCCTACACAATGTTGCATGTAGCCTACTGCACGTCTGATGTAAACACCGGACGCAGACGTGACGTGCATTCAAATATTGGCGCATGTATGACGTAAATTTGCGCTGAGCCTGGCGGCGAGCACAACAAATATAGTTGGGAATAGGAAAACCTAACGGCGAGCGCAGCGCATGCCGCGTACAGTGTGAAACGGCCTTAAGACCAAGCAGCTTCCGCTTGGATTCCAAAAGGTAGCGGTCGGTAGTGGACTTGTTAAAACGCAGCGCTGTGGGCCTTCACGCTGCCGACTGGAGTTTCTACAGCTGGCACTGCCAGCCCTTTCCTCGCGGCCAGGTCGACGGCGCGTGCCATGCACGGGACACTGACGCTAGGGACGTCCAGATCCGATCACGTGATCGGAAATCGGGCCCGGTCACGTGGTTTCAGACGCGATCGGAATCGGACGTTACCTCCCGATCAGGACTGGGATATATATGTATATATATTCTCATTATTTTTGAACACATCTATAGTTACGCGGTGGCATGACATCACTTTGTTGCAGAGACGCTATTGGTTAAATGCCGGCAAAGTAGAACACGGAAGCAGCTTGAAGCGGAAAGCGTGAGTACGTCTGCGGTCTGGAGGTATTATGAAGTTGATGACAACAACGTTGCCGTAGCAAACTGTGAGATATGTAACAGAAGTGCTCTGTTTGTTAACAGAGTTGTTGGATGTTAAAATAAGGTGAATTAAATAAAAAATAAGGAACATCCTGGATCTGTTTTTTCGCTCTTCTTTAGTCTTTTTTTTTTATATATTATAGATGCATCGGATCAGGACTCGGTATCGGTAGATGCTCAAAATCACATGACTCGGACTCGGGACATCCCTGACGGCCTGCAGGTGCCTCTCGACGGCGTCGATATAATTAGCCGCGTTGTCAGCGGTGATGGACTCGCGACCAACGTTGTACTCCCTGAGTACGTTTGAGATGCACTCGGCGACGCTCTCGGCAGCCGTTTTGAGAATTTCATCTTTTAATTCCCAGTCATTATCTATGAAACGTACGGCGACCGTCACATACGCCTCTGTGGCGAGTGATGTCCAGCCATCCGTGGTCAGGGCCGTCTTTCTTCCACTGATCCTTTGTCTGATGTCTAGGGCTGCTCCCTCTTAGTCGATTAGTCGACTAATCACTCGTTTTGGTCTTAGTCGACTAAGACTTCTTTAGTTCATGAGTCATTTTTTATGCTTATTCATGCTTAATTACTCATTTCCAAGAAACTTATGAGCACATTTCTGGTAAGCACAAGATTTAAAGTGGTGCTTTTGCAGGATTAATTGTGGAGAAACTCAGTTTTACAGATGGTTCATTAACTACATTTATACTGTGCTTTTCTAGTCTTAATCACCTCTCAAAGAGCACAGCTCTGTCGATTACATCAACTAATCGATTAATCGACAAAATCATACAAGTGTTAGTCGACTAAGAGCTTCTTTAGTCGAGGACAGCCCTACTGATGTCGTGTCACGGAGTTTCACAACTCTGTCAGCGGTTGCTGCGCGGCTAGGAACCGGGTACCTCGGCTCAAGCTCGCGAATAAAGTCTTTAAATCCAGACCCCTGCGTGACGTTGATCGGTCTCGTATCTTTACAGGTAAACCGCGTCAGTTTGTCCGTTATGGCCTTTTAGGCGGACAGCCGGTAAGCCCCGTGATGAGGAGAGAGGCAGAAAAGAAGGAATTCTTGCCTGTTTCAGCGGCGGTTCCTCAGGGTGGAAGGTCGCAGGACGCTCGTTGGGGAGTGATATTTCGTTCGGATTTTGCATATTCTGCAGCTTGCCGCGTCTTCATTTGTAATTTCTCCATTTTACGGTCTGAAATCCAAACACCTTCTTCTTCACCACGTCGCTTCTCAAATTGCCAGGAGTGGTGATCTCCGTTTCAGTGGATACGTCGCCGCCATTTCTGACAGTATTGTTACGATGACGCAGCGCGGATAACGTGCACAATTATGTTACGATTCAAAAACTTTATTGCTCATCAGACGAAACAACAGCATTGCATTTTGACATGCGTGTAAGCCAAGGGGCGAGGAAGGTAAGACTGCATATCAAAAAATTAAAAATGTACATTTTTAAAAAAGCAATATTCGAATAGTAACTTCAGCATTCGAGTAGCATTGACTTTTTTAATATTCGAATTATATTAGAATTTCGGAATTCGTTCCAACAGCCCTGGTGTCCTATAAGAAGGAGTGTGTGTTCTCTCTGTGTGTGTGTGTGTGTGTGTGTTCTGTGTGTGTGTGTGTGTTCTGTGTGTGTGTGTGTGTGTGTGTTCTCTGTGTGTGTGTGTGTGTGTATGTGTGTGTTCTGTGTGTGTGTTCTGTGTGTGTGTGTGTGTGTGTGTGTGTGTGTGTGTGTTCTGTGTGTGTGTGTTCTGTGTGTGTGTGTGTTCTGTGTGTGTGTTCTGTGTGTGTGTGTGTTCTGTGTGTGTGTTCTGTGTGTGTGTGTGTGTTCTGTGTGTGTGTGTGTGTGTGTTCTGTGTGTGTGTGTGTTCTGTGTGTGTGTGTGTGTGTGTGTGTGTGTTCTGTGTATGTGTGTGTGTGTGTGTGTGTGTGTGTGTGTGTGTTCTGTGTGTGTGTGTTCTGTGTGTGTGTGTGTGTGTGTGTGTGTGTGTGTGTGATACAAATTACAGTTGTAGCAGGATGGAGGATGTCTCACCTGTGACCGTCCTCTGACCCTCACTCAAGCTGTTCCACCATTGGTTGATCTGAAAAACACAAACGGCCAATCAGGGCTGAGAACACCGAGAGAACGTCCACAAAAACAACCTGTAAACGCTGTGTAAAAAGCCTTAAACCAGGGTTTCTCCACCCAGTCATATGTAAGACCTTTTAAAGAGCTTTATGAATGAAGTGTACGACCTGTATCACGACGTTACAAACTACACGAAATACGTGAGAAGTCAGAGTCTGGAAACATCATCTGGCTCAGTTCTCCACTGTCCTCGTTCCCGTTACAGGACAGGTGTCTGATCACCGTGTGGAGGAGCCGGAGTAGAGTCGGGTACCGTCCTTACCTCTTTGCGGACGTCTCCGCGTTTCTGCGGCCGCAGCTTCTCCAGCCAATCAGCTCGCAGCTCGTCGAAGTAGGTCTGGACTCGGGACTTGAGGGACTCGTACTGCCAGATGGCGGCGGCGCCGAACGAGCAGCCTGTGAACTGACGTGGAGTTAGTCAGACAACGTACGAATGTGAGCAGAAAACACACATCGACATCGCCGTGTGTGTGTGTGTATGTGTGTGTGTGTGTGTGTATGTGTGTGTGTATGTGTGTGTGTGTGTGTGTCTATGTGTGTGTGTATGTGTGTGTGTGTGTGTGTCTGTGTGTGTGTCTTTGTGTGTCTGTGTGTGTGTGTGTGTCTGTGTTTGTGTCTGTGTGTGTGTGTGTGTGTGTGTGTCTGTGTGTGTGTCTTTGTGTGTCTGTGTGTGTGTGTGTGTGTGTGTGTGTGTCTGTGTGTGTGTGTCTGTGTGTGTGTCTGTGTCTTTGTGTGGGTCTGTGTGTGTGTGTGTGTGTGTGTGTGTGTCTGTGTGTGTGTCTGTGTGTGTGTGTGTGTGTGTGTGTCTTTGTGTGGGTCTGTGTGTGTGTGTGTGTGTGTGTGTCTGTGTGTGTGTCTGTGTGTGTGTGTGTGTGTATGTGTATATGTGTATATGTCTGTCTGTCTGTGTGTGTGTGTGTGTGTGTGTGTGTGTGTGTGTGTGTGTGTGTGTGTGTGTGTGTGTGTGTGTGTGTGTGTGTGTGTGTGTGTGTGTGTGTGTGTGTGTGTGTGTATGTATGTGTCTGTGTATGTGTGTCTTTGTGTGTGTCTGTGTGTGTGTGTCTTTGTGTCTGTCTGTCTGTGTGTGTGTGTGTCTGCATGTGTGTGTGTGTATGTGTGTGTGTGTGTGTGTGTGTGTGTATAAAACACACATCCATATACATATTAGGGCTGAAAGATATTTGGTTTCAGCATCGTCATGGCGATGTGCGTCTGCACCTACCCCCACGGTGAAGATGAGCGGCCTGACGAGGCGGCTGAAGGCCCGTGGCGAGGCGGGGGAGGCCTGCGGCGCCAGGAGGGGGGCTACTGGGGTCCGGCGGGGGGCCACAGCCTCCGAGGATTCTGGGAGTTTGGGGGGGGCCAGCTCCTCCTCCACCTTCTTAGATTCAGGTTTCTTGGAGACTTTCCTGAAGCCGCATCGCTGCTGGAAGCTGGAGAGAGACGAAAACACGCTTCACACCAAACCTCATTCAAAAACTCCTTCATTTAGGAGACATTCAGGCAGCATTATTCTCAGAGAAACAAGACGCTTTCAGTGGCAAATACTGTTGAAAAAAGCTGAATGAAGTGTCGCAAAGAAAGGAAAAAGTCAGAATAAGCAACAAACACGTCAGAAAACATGTCTGACAACATTATGAAAGGATCCCTACAGAGATAGACCTTTTAGTTAAAGAGTAAGATCCTTTTAGTTTAACATGAAACAGCCCCGAAATCTCCATCACCAAACTCCACCAGACTCCATGTAAATAATCAGGACTTTTATCACCGTAAAACATACTTCATTCAAAGTGGACAGAAACTAAATAAAACTACCAAAAGCCGTCTTGGTTCATCTTTCCACTGTTCCAACAATCACCACTCTGGTTTGGTTGAAATGAACCCTTAATTCACCCATTTACATGTGGAGATATGCTGGCTCTATACACGCTAAAAGTCCTGATTATTTACATGGAGTCTGGTGGAAATATGCTGGCTCTATACACGCTAAAAGTCCTGATTATTTACATGTAGTCTGGTGGAGATATGCTGGCTCTATACACGCTAAAAGTCCTTATTATTTACATGGAGTCTGGTGGAATTTGGTGATGGTGATTTCGGGGCTGTTTCATGTTAAACTAAAAGGATCTTACTCTTTAACGAAAAGGTCTATCTCTGTAGGGATCCATCCCATAATGTTGTAAGGCACTTAGAATAATAATCTGAGTCTGTCAGCAGCAACAACAGAACTTTTAGTGGACGCTGACTGACGGTTTTTGCTTAACACACGTGCATCATGAAACCCAAACCCACCAGACTCCATGTAAATAATCAGCACTTTTAGCGTGTATAGAGCCAGCATATTTCCACCAGACTCCATGTAAATAATCAGGACTTTTAGCGTGTATAGAGCCAGCATATTTCCACCAGACTCCATGTAAATAATCAGGACTTTTAGCGTGTATAGAGTCAGCATATCTCCACATGTAAATGGGTGAATTAAGTGTTTATTTCAACCAAACCAGAGTGGTGATTGTTGGAACAGTGGAAAGATGAACCAAGACGGCTTTTGATAGTTTTATTTAGTTTCTGTACACTTTGAATGAAGTGTTTCTGACGATAATAAAAGTCCTGATTATTTACATGGAGTCTGGTCTGCTGTAACCGATAAGTAGTAACTAGTAACTAAAGCTGTAACAGATGAATGTAGTGGAGTAAAAAGTTCAATATTTCTCTCTGAAATGTAGCGGAGTAGAAGTAGAAAGTGACATCAAAAGAAAAGACTCAAGTAAAGTACAAGTACCTCAACATTTGGACTTAAGTACAGTACTGGAGTAAATGTACTTAGTTACATTCCACTACTGATATTTAATATATTAAAGTGATGTGATATGTGATTTTAAACTCACAGCTGCAAACAGAGACTCGAAAACTGGAACTAAAAATTTATTTTGTCATCTTAAATCCATATTTTAATTTAAAAAGACTGATGATTAAACTGTGTAGATGTATCAAAACAAACAGCTCTGTTAGCTACCCGGCTAACGTTAGCCGGGTTGCTAACAGAGCTACTTAATGTAACCGTCCCTGAAAGCTAACGGAGCTAACTCCGAACAGCGGTGCTCTGGCTGTGTGTCAGCCGGGAAGGGCTCTCTTTTTCCGGCTGTGGTGGTGACTGACCTGCCTCCCCTCGCGGAGCTCCGGAAAACATCTTCTCCGGTCAGTCTGAACAGAACCGCGCAGCTCCTCCACGCCATGGTGGAGCACGGTAACCCCGGCAGGTGGTTCATATCCGGGGCAACACGGAGCCGAGAGAGCCGCGGGCCGACAGCGACACCTGGCGGACAGACACGGACACTGCACACAGGCAGTAACGGCACCGTGCATCATCATAACGGTTTTAAACATCACTCTTCCCATTTTTAACTGATTCTTTATTCGGATATATTGCAAATTTCTGTCCTATATTTTTACATTTTCAAGGAATTGTAAAAAAAAAAAATTATTTTCCGGGTTATTTTTTGAATATTTTCCGGATTATTTTTGAATATTTTTTTAATATTTTCCGAATTATTTTTTTAATATTTTCCGGAATATTTTTTGAATATTTTCCGAATTATTTTTTAATATTGTCGGTATTATTTATTTAATATTTTCCAGATTATTTTTTTTAATATTTTCCGAATTTTTTTTTAAAAATATTTTCCGGATTATTTTTTGAATATTTTCCGAATTTTTTTTAAATATTTTCGGGATTAATTATTTAATATTTTCCAGATTATTTTTTTGAATATTTTCCGGATTATTTTCAGATATTTTTACAGATTATTTTTTAGATATTTTCTGAGTTTCTTTGCAGATATTTTACCAATTTTCCACCTATTTTGACTTATTTTTCCCCGGCATTTTTCCCTGAGATATTTGACTCCATCTTCAGAAAACAAACAGATTCTTCCTGTTAGGATAATTATTATAAATAATAAATAAATATAACTTTTCTAACACTTCCCATCCTGTAAACTTTGGGACTTAAAAGTGAAATAAAGAGTCAGAGAGAAAGTTTGATGCGATTTATTGAAGAGTCGTCCGTCCACAGAGAGTAAAATGATTGACAGGTGTTAGTGAGAAGTTTCCTTCTACAGAGATTAAAATATCACCGACACATTTAAATACAATAAAAACAGAGTGATGACACAGAGCCCCCCCCCCCCCTCAGAGTGATGACACAGAGACCCCCCCCCCCTCAGATAACAACGAAGCCCCGCCCACTTTTTACAACCAATCATCTCATCTCGTTTTTTGGTCTTTAATAAACCGGATATTTCCTTCTATGTGTCTGTGTGTGTATGTATATGTATGTCTCTGTGTGTGTGTGTGTCTCTGCGTGTGTGTGTGTGTGTCTCTGTGTGTGTGTGTGTGTGTGTCTCTGTGTGTGTGTCTCTGTGTGTGTGTGTGTGTGTGTGTATGTGTGTCTCTGTGTGTGTGTGTGTCTCTGCGTGTGTGTGTGTGTGTCTCTGTGTGTGTGTGTGTGTGTGTGTATGTGTGTCTCTGTGTGTGTGTGTGTCTCTGTGTGTGTGTGTGTGTGTGTCTCTGTGTGTGTGTGTGTGTGTGTGTCTCTGTGTGTGTGTGTCTCTGCGTGTGTGTGTGTGTGTGTCTCTGTGTGTGTGTGTGTCTGTGTGTGCGTGTGTGTGTGTGTGTGTGTCTGTGTGTGTGTGTCTGTGTGTGTGTGTGTGTCTGTGTGTGTGTTTGTGTGTGTGTGTGTGTGTGCGTGTGTGTCTGTGTGTCTGTGTGTGTCTCTGTGTGTCTGTGTGTGTGTGTGTGTGTGTGTGTGTGTGTGTGTGTGTGTGTATGTGTGTGTGTGTGTGTATGCGTGTGTGTGTGTATGTGTGTGTGTGTGTATGCGTGCGTGCGTGTGTGTGTGTGTGTGTATGCGTGTGTGTGTGTATGTGTGTGTGTATGCGTGCGTGCGTGTGTGTGTGTGTGTGTGTGTGTATGTGTGTGTGTGTGTATGCGTGTGTGTGTGTATGTGTGTGTGTATGCGTGCGTGCGTGTGTGTGTGTGTGTGTGTGTGTGTGTGTGTGTGTGTATGCGTGTGTGTGTATGTGTCTGTGTGTATGCGTGTGTGCGTGTGTGTGTATGCGTGCGTGCGTGTGTGTGTATGCGTGCGTGTGTGTGTGTGTATGTATGTGTGTGTGTGTGTGTGTGTGTGTGTGTGTGTCTGTGTGTATGCGTGTGTGCGTGTGTGTGTATGCGTGCGTGCGTGTGTGTGTGTGTATGTGTGTGTGTGTGTACTCTGGAGGACTGCAGGGGGTCCCGGAGAAATTTTGCAAAATGTTTTCCAATTCCAAGGCTTGTTTTTTGTCGATATTTTTGTCGCCGTATTTGAAGTTTGTCAATTTCGCTTTAAGAAGTTTTTTGTCCCTTTTGTTGACGTATTCTTGCATTTTTTTTTTGCCAAGTTAGAGATCCGCTGGTTTGGAGGACTTGTCATAAACAGGTTCATGCATTTTATTTTGTAGGAGGAAAGGGGGGTTTCACCGTGTCACCTTTTAACAAAACACAAAATGTAACATCAAATACACGTAGCACCAACATTAATTTCTGGCTAAATAAATACTCTGATGACATTTACAGTAAAAATATAAAACGGTCGAGCTCAAACATATATTTACAAAAATCACAGAGAGATAAAAACACACAGAACCAGAACCACAGACAGAAAGAAATAACACTAAATATTGTTCCTAAATGACAGGAAAAGTCACTTGTTTCTCCTCAGTTCATCCTGTTAACTTTGTAAATACGAAAACATTTTGGTTTGTGACGCGACTACAAACTTTTAGTCCAACTACCAGACGTATAGATAAATATTCAAGCGATTTATGACACAAAGAAACAGCCACGACTCTGATAAAAGTGAGGCTGAAGCTTCTGGTTCTGGTTCTGGTTCTGGAGCTTTCTGTTGAGATGTTCGACTCGGAGTAAGGCCTCCTGCACACTGGCTGCGTGGCGTGAGCGTGGCGTGAGCGTGTCAGCTGCGTGGCGTGTCCGTTTGTATTTGGGCTCCCATGGTAACAGGTTAGAGCTTACACACTGCTTGCGTGACGCGCACGTCTCGCCGAAAACGCGTGCAAGCTAGAAATAGAACCGACGGCTATTTTTCACGCGACACGCAAGCGTGTTGGAAGCGTTTCCAGGCAAAATAGAATACTAAAAGATGTTTATATGTCATTTAGACACAAATACATATTAATAAATGACATGTTGATGTTTGAAAGTCTCCAGGTAGATCAATATATATTTATGTTTATGAGAAACATACATGTGTACAGACAAGGCTAGCAGCAGCAGCGCCGCGTCAGACACCTTTCTGGCGTGCAAAGACATAGAAAACGCCACGCAGCTGACACGCCACACTCACGCCACGCAGCCAGTGTGCAGGAGGCCTGACGGGACAGATCGTCACAACTCGCTGCTCTCTTTGGGTTGTTTTTTTTTATCTTTTTTTACACTGAAACTGAAGAACATGAATAAAGAACGTAAAGTTTATTTCAGCGAGAAACGAATGTTCATAGTTTGTTTTTCTCTCCACAACTCAGGCTACGTTTACACGTGGGCAGCTATTTTCATAAACGGACATTTTTCAACCTCTCCGTTTTCAAAAAATAACATTGTGCACAGCTGTCAGTTTTCAGAAAAGTGTTTGTTGTACTATGTGTATATATATATATATATATATATATATATATATATATATATATATATATATATATATATATGCCGTCAAGAGCACGCCAGACCTGTAGGTGGCAGTGTAACGAGAAGCTGAAGCCCACGTTAGTCAATCAGAGTCCCGAAAATCTCAGTTTACATGCTAACCTGCAAACGAAGTTCTCCAAAATTTCCACTCTGGCCGGAGTTTTTTAGAAAGACCTTGTTTTCAGAGGCGAATTCTCCGTTTGCGTGTAAACGAAGGGAAATGTCTCAGTTTTTCAAAAATAACCACGTACGTGTAAACGGGGTATAAAAGATATTCAGTTTCCTGTCACAGAGGAGCGAAGAAACTGGAAAATATATATAAAAGTTTGACTTTCTTTTCTTAAAAAAATGACTCGACTGATGATGATCGATGATCGACTATGAAAGAAAAACATGTTTTTGAGGTTAAATAATTTGTCAAATGTATTCACAGCTTCTCACGCGATTCTCTTAGTACTTTATTCACAAAAAATACTGACTGGCCAAAGCCTCTCAGCTGACCAATCACAGGCCAATCAGAAGGGTTTTCAGTGCACTTCTGGGCGGAGCTGGAGGCGGAGCTAAAAGTTCACTCAGGTCTGTCGCTGCCCGATCGATCCGTACCGGAAGCCAAATTTTACGTTTTCCCAACATAGATACAGACTCTGAAAGCCACGCCCACCGGGGGGAGAAACAACTCTCCGTTGACTCGTATTGTGTGAAGGTTTCGTCTTCTTTATTCCGTCTGAGAGCAACAAACAGAAACATCCCTAAAAGCCGCTGTGTGCTGGTATTCACTTCCAACAATGCAGAGAACCCAGAACTGAAGTTTTTATAAGCTGCCGACCCACAAAAACTGAGCTTTTATGCAGTGGTGTAGTCTAATGTAATGTAGTGGGTATACTGTACTGTATATCAGTCCCTGACGCGATTATTATGCGATCTCATAATTCAATGCATAATCAGCCAAAGTCTGCATATTTATGCGGGGGCCGCAATTTTTCAAATACGCTGCACTTTTGCCACATAAATTGCCGATTTCCGCGCAAAATATGCAGGGCTTGCATGATTTCATAATCCCCGCATTTTTGTTGCAAAAAAGTCACATATATCTTTGCATAAAGTTGAAAAATGTTGCGTTTACTTCACACAAGAGCAGCCATTTTCCCGTTGCCATGGGAACATTATGAAGTGATGTAATTACGCGACGTGAACATCATCGAAAAGCTGCAAACACCACGATGAAGCCATGAGGAAACCGCAGTTTTGGCAAGTTCCCGCAATTTCATCGCATAAAAAATTGCATAAATATCCCGCATATTCCATCACATTTTTTAAGAAAATGTGCCGCATAATCAAGGATTTTTGCCTGCAACAATCACAAAAAAAACTCCTATGTATGGGCCAATACTGTATATATACGCTGCCTTGAAATCGAAATCGACCGGCTGTAGAAATGTTTCCAGATTGGTCAGTTTTCAGCCAAGAGATTTGTGCGGTTTTGTGTGTGTTTGTTTTGGAAAACATAATCTCTGTCTGACAACACTTGCTTGTGGTACTTATCCTACATTTCCCATGAGCACTTATGTCGTGACCTGTCGCACAACCGTCGGCTACGTGTCGAGCGTGCGGTATCGATTACGAGCTACGCTGAAAACGGCGAAGATGAACGGAACGGCGCAAAACAAACGAGAGGAGCTGAAATCAAAGTAAAGTTTGTTTGGAAAAAAAACAACAAACATGTGGCCTGTGGAAAATCTGATCGGCTGGTAAGTTTAAGGATCTACTAGCCGTGTTGGCTGGTGATGAAAAAAGTTAATTTAAAGCCCTGCAAATATCCAAATGTCAGTTTAAGGCTAACTATCTGTCTGTAAATTAAGCTAACACACGTTACTGTGGACATAACGTTAGCTAAGTGTCTCCCCATTCTCTCTGCTGATTCCTCATGTCTGTTTCCACTTTTGTCTTCATAAAAGCTCCGTTTTTCGGCTCGGCAGCTTATAAAAACTTAGGGAGCGTGCCTATGTTCCCACAGCCCAATGTTCCTACAGCCCAATGTTCCCACAGCCCAATGTTCCTACAGCCCAATGTTCCCACAGCCCAATGTTCCCACAGCCCAATGTTCCCACAGCCCAATGTTCCCACAGCCCAATGTTCCTACAGCCCAATGGTCCCACAGCCCAATGTTCCCACAGCCCAATGTTCCTACAGCCCTATGTTCCCACAGCCCAATGTTCCCACAGCCCAATGTTCCTACAGCCCAATGTTCCCACAGCCCAATGTTCCCACAGCCCTATGTTCCTACAGCCCAATGTTCCTACAGCCCAATGTTCCTACAGCCCAATGTTCCTACAGTCCTATGTTCCTACAGCCCAATGTTCCTACAGCCCAATGTTCCTACAGTCCTATGTTCCTACAGCCCAATGTTCCTACAGCCCAATGTTCCTACAGTCCTATGTTCCTACAGCCCAATGTTCCTACAGCCCAATGTTCCCACAGCCCAATGTTCCCACAGTCCTATGTTCCTACAGCCCAATGTTCCCACAGCCCAATGTTCCCACAGCCCAATGTTCCTACAGTCCTATGTTCCTACAGCCCAATGTTCCCACAGCCCAATGTTCCCACAGCCCAATGTTCCCACAGTCCTATGTTCCTACAGCCCAATGTTCCCACAGCCCAATGTTCCCACAGCCCAATGTTCCTACAGTCCTATGTTCCTACAGCCCAATGTTCCTACAGCCCTATGGTCCCACAGCCCAATGTTCCTACAGCCCAATGTTCCCATAGCCCAATGTTCCCACAACCCAATGTTCCTACAGCCCAATGTTCCCATAGCCCAATGTTCCTACAGCCCAATGTTCCTACAGCCCTATGTTCCTACAGCCCAATGTTCCTACAGCCCTATGTTCCTACAGCCCAATGTTCCTACAGCCCAATGTTCCCACAGCCCAATGTTCCTACAGTCCTATGTTCCTACAGCCCAATGTTCCCACAGCCCAATGTTCCCACAGCCCAATGTTCCTACAGTCCTATGTTCCTACAGCCCAATGTTCCCACAGCCCAATGTTCCCACAGCCCAATGTTCCTACAGTCCTATGTTCCTACAGCCCAATGTTCCCACAGCCCAATGTTCCTACAGCCCTATGTTCCCACAGCCCAATGTTCCTACAGCCCAATGTTCCCATAGCCCAATGTTCCCACAACCCAATGTTCCTACAGCCCAATGTTCCCACAGCCCAATGTTCCTACAGCCCAATGTTCCTACAGCCCTATGTTCCCACAGCCCAATGTTCCCACATTTCCTTTTTCATAAATTTGTATTAGTGTTCATTTTGTCACCTATTTTTAATTTAGTCTTGTGCCAAATGTCCTTGTTAGTTTTAGTCATATTTAGTCATTCACATATCTTTTTTTTAGTCAAGTTTTCGTCGACTAAAAGTCTCGTCATTTTAGTCTAGTTTTAGTCAAAAGAGAACTCAATATATCTTAGTCAAGTTTTAGTCAAAACATTTTAGTCTTTTTTTAAATAAATTATTTCTGAGATTATTTCTGATAACCATTTCAGTCAAATAGTTATATAAAAATAAATTATATAAAGTTATATAAATATCGAGCCTCTTCCTTATTTCACCATATCAAACATTTTAGTCTCGTCTTTTTTCGTTAACATTAATGCATGTTAATTTAGTCTTAGTCAGCGTTTTTGGACATTGGCGCAGTCTCGTCATCGTCATGGAAAAAAAGGTCGTTGACGAACATATTTAGTCTCGTCTCCTCTGACGAAATTAACACTAATTTGTATCAGATTTTATCCCCCTAACCCCAAAAAATCTTTGTGGGAGGATAGGGCTGAAATTGAAGGGAAATGTAGGAACACAAGACCTAATTTTGAAAATGTCCTGAATATGTGGGAACATAGGGCCTAATTTTCAGTTAAAAAATTTTTTTTTCCGAGTGTTCTCGGTTCTCTGAACATTGTTGGTAGTGAATGCCGCCACACAGCAGCTTTTAGGCGTGTTTCTGTTTGTTTGCTATCAGACGGAATAAAGAGGAGGAAACCTTCACACAATACAAGTCAACAGATAGCAGAAAGTTGTTTCCCCCCAGGTGGGGGCGGGACTTACATACGCACTTGTCGTTTTCTTTGTCAAAGTCATAAGCCGCCCTACTCTGCCTGTGATTGGCTAGTACTCGTTGCCTTCGTTGGTTGGATTGGTTAGGGTTTAGGCATGAGGCGTGAGACATCAGAGCCAATCAGAGGCAGAGTAGGCCGGGACATTTCTTCGCCATTCTAGGAAACACACAGATTGGCGTACCGGAAACCCGATTTGTTCTACGTGTGCGTGCGCAAAGATGGTATCGAGGCAGTGACCTCGATTGGTCAGAGCATAAATTGGGTTTTTCCGGTACGAATCGGGTTCTGATGAGGAGAGAAAGTCATGTCAACACCACCAACCAATCAGCTGCTACATCACACCATGTGACGTGCAAAATATTTCTGTCAGGTAAAAACATCGGGCATGTGCAATCTCTAAAAGCTGTTTCCTAGTTTAACAACGTGTTTCCCAAAAGCCCAAGGCGACGTTCTCCAACTATAAGGATTATTTTCTAGATGAATGGATGAGTTGTTTGGTCTCTAAAATGTCAGAAAATAGTGAAAAATGTGGATCAGTGTTTCCCAAAAAGCCCAAAATAACGTCCTCAAATGTCTTGTTTTGTCCACAACTCAAATATATTCAGTTTACTGTCACAGAGGAGAGAAGACACTAGAACATATTCACATTTAACAAGCTGGAATCACACAAGTTTGACTGTTTTTATATAAAAAAATGACTCAAACTGATTAATAGATTATCAAAATAGTTGGCGATTAATTTAATAGTTGACAACTAATCCGTGAATCTTTGCAGCTCTTACAACAGGTTTCCATTACCAGGCAAATGTTTGGTATGGTGTCTGAATTGGACCAAAAAAGTTGCCTGTTCCCTAAATCAGCAGGTGTGTTCATACATATATCTTGTAAGGGGGGGGGAGCACATATATACATACTAATAGAAATTGAATTTTTCTCAAAATATTCTGACATTTCTTCTCTAAATATCCATGATTCCCGCCCTAAAGACACACCTGTGGTGATCTGAGAAGCATTGGTTGGTTGGCAGCGTTGAACATGACAGTGTGTCCTCGCAGAGACAAACAGAAGCGTCCGGTCCCGTCCGGTCCGTCCTCTCAGACTCGGCCGTCTCGTCCCTACTCCCTCATGCAGACGCTGCACCTGCCGATGCTTTCCCTCTGCTGCCAGCCCTGCGTCAGCGTGGAGGAGGACGCCGAGCTGTCGGAGGCCGAGGCGGCTGTATCCACTCGGGTCAGCCAGAAACTGTAGATGTTGGCAAAGTAGTGGCAGGTTCCCCGCGGGCCCTGGCACTCCACGAAGGGCTGCGCCCGGAAGTCTGCCAGACAGCTGCCGGACGAGGTCAGAGACTGGCCGCCGCCCTCGTCTCCGGCGCCCGTATGCTGCAACACACACAGGAAGTTACATCATCAGCACTAGGGGTCGACCGATACTGTTTCTTCAGGGCCGATACGGATTATTAGTAGTTAATGAAACCAATATTTGTAAAGTAGCAATGCCACAGGGTAGAAAGTCTTAAAGGTGCAGTAGGTAAGACTTATAAAACTAACTTTCTGTCATATTTGCTGAAACTGACCCTATGTTCCAGTAGAACTACAGGAAGCAGCTCCTCTGGCTCCACCTACAGCCTGGAGTGAGATAATCGGTCTATCCCTAATCAGCAGTGACTATTTGCAATATTAATAGTGTAGAAGAAAATGAATTACCATAACAGTTTAAGTCTTATCTTATCCTAGTATTCTCTTTCCTATCCAACTGTCGTGCCTTTAATATATATACCGCTGCAGCCTTAACACACTACACCCATTCAAAATGAATGGGAGGATTGCCGTTTTGGCATATGTGAATGCAGCCTTAGCAACATTTAACAAAGATTGTTAATGTTAGTTGTTTGTGTGCATCGGGTGCTCCAGATTTCTGTCTGACTTCCACAATCGTCCACAGGTTTAGGACTAGGGATGCACCGAATCCAGATTTTTGGGGTTCGGCCGAATACCGAATCTGCTGGTTAAAATTCTGCCGAATCCGAAACCGAATACTGAATCCTCGTCCCATCCTCAGTCCATGAACACAGTAAACACATTAATGAAGTAAACAGAGACTGTCCTTCCTTTGCCGTACCTGAAGTTGCTGCATTCTGGCTGCTGTCTGTAGATTCCTTCATCACAACTCGTATTCTTCCAGATGTTTGATACCAGATGTTGTAACAGCGGTGATGTTGTGTATAGTTCAGGGTCCTCGCCACCACCAGACTAATCAGCATTGTAAATTGAACATGTAGCTGGACTTGAATGGCCTTCTTTTGACTGAAAGTTCTGCCAAACTACACTTTTTCTGCTCACCAGTTCCATTTTCACTTTTTCACAGCCTACTGCATTGAACGCTCCGCCTACGTAAACACCTTCCCGTAATCAACAGCGCCGTCATTACGTCGACCAGCGTAGCGCGCGGAGTGCAAGCGTAGGGTTCGGTTCGGTGGAAAGAAATTCTAAGGTTCGGCAGGAACCCAACCCCGTCAAAAAGCCCAATATTCAGCCCAATCCGAATCCTGGATTCGGTGCATCCCTAAAGGAAACGTGGATGCATTTTAACGACCTGAGACGTAGCCATTGCTTCCCTGATGTCTCCTTAACATCAAGCAACAGAAACAATGAGTGACTGAGCCTTTTGTGAAAACTGTCATTTGTGATATACTGTGTAAGTAGGAGGCCTGCTGTTTTTGGGGATATTTTAGTGTTAAATTGACCCTGCTAGTGCCTCTGCAGTACCCACCATGAGGAAGGAGTATCCGGTCCAGAGTCTCCTCCAGCTGGGGGGGCAGTCCGGCTGGGTGGACGTCTGGCTGTGCAGGGCGATGGGAGAGGAGGGGGCTTCACACACCACGCAGCGGCTGATGTGATCTCCGATGGAGGCTCCGCCCACAGGCAAACTGGGCACGGCCGCCGTCGTCGACAGCCAATAGGATTTATCATTCCGGCTGGCGTACGAGCAGGTTCCCATGTTACAGGAGGAGAACGGCATGGTGGAAAAGACCCGCATACATGACCCCGCCTGACCTGGAAACATTGAAAGTACAGATATTAACTAAAATACAATTAAGCAATAGACAGGCCTGTGGTATGTTGTGATATTATCCTCAAGAACGACAATATGGGGCTCTATCCTGCACCCGGCGCAGCGCAAAGCCCGACGCAAGTGTCTTTGCTAGTTTAAGACCGACGCAGTTGTCAGTTTCCCGTCCAGCGCCCACGTCGTTTAAACAGCAAATGCACCTGCGCCCATGGGCCATCTGTGGCCCATGGGCGTGCTGGTCTTACAGGGAGGTGTGTTCAGGTGCATTCTGGGCGTGCTGGTCTTACAGGGAGGTGTGTTCAGGTGCATTCTGGGCGTATTGCTATCTTGAGGCAGCGGGAAGTGATGGCACCATTGACCAACAAAAACCTGGTCTAAAGTCAATAACGCAGCATTTCATTGTTATTTTAACAGAGCAACACAAGGACGCACAGCAGCACACACACATGCATAAGATTACAAATAAAAATATTACGGTGCAAATCCTCCATCATAACAGCAATGCTCCAAGGTCCAAACACGCCTGGCTTTTAAAGGGAATGGGAGATGATCTCTGATTGGTTTATTGCATGTTACGCCCAAAACACCCCTCTGATTAATGAAGACACTAAGTACAACCCTTTAGAACCATGCGCCCGGCACACGGACCCTTTTTTCCCGCCGTCAAACTAGCAGAAGTGGATTTGGACACGCCCTAAACACACCTGCACCAGCCGCTTCACGCTGTGCGCTCAGATCGTTATAATAGGGCCCATCAAGTTATAGTCACATTCCAATTTAAATAGATTTTTATTAATAAATAATCACGTTCACAATAAAATCGGCCGTCCTGGGCTGGCATCCCGCACATACCGAGGCGTTGCTATGAAACGCAGCTCAGGTAACGTTAGCCTTCAATAGGAGCTAGCACAGACTTTTAGCAAAGACTGTTTGTTTTGCTTAACGCTAAAGAAAGTCACACAAGCTAACTAAGCAATGGAGGCAGTGGTAGAGCAGCAACTTCCATGTTCTGAGAGATAAAATGACTAAAATGTTTTTGTCAAAGGGGTCTGGTGGCTTTGCAGAGAGCAGAGATAACGGCTTCAGTTCCCCGTCGTAAAGGGTCTGACAGCAAGGTGAAGCGCTGAAATTATTCTGAATACAGCGTACACTTAAAGGGATACTTTGCTGACTTTCGGTACCCAACCCTAGTAATTACCTCTCCTAAACCGGAGCATTTCCAGTCCAAGCTGAAGGATCGGGCTAGCATAGAAATCTAGCGGTAGCAAATGTAATTTGCAGCCAGGGTCAGTGTAGCAACTCTCCGTTGGCTTGCGAGCTGAAAAAACCAAATTCTAGCCAGGCCAATCACATCGTGTATAGAGTCGGTGGGCGGGGCTTATGGCTGCTGGCGAACAGCGGTCTTTGGAATCGGCTTTGGCCGCGACTCTGGAAGACTTGGAGTTCAGCTTTTCTTTGAGAAAAGAACAAAGAACGGCTCTGAAGTCATTCTTAAAAAAGGAAGACGTGTTCAGAGTTTAAAGTTGAATCTATCAACTAGCGTTGCTCTGGTTGGTTGTAGAGCTATCCTATAGCGTGCAGAGGGAATTTGAAAGACAACCGTTGATCCCGCCCCTCGGATTGAGCCCTGCCAATGGGGAGTTCCCAGACCCAACATCTGGATGTGGGGCTGGCTTGTCAGGCTAGGATCGGGCCGGTTTAGAGCAAGATTTAGGTGATGAGGATGTTTTTTTGTGGCACTGAATTGTTTGCGAAACCAAACTCTTAAAAAGGCCAAATACAATATTTAGTTCAACAGCATGGTGTATGTGTATGTTTCTGTGTTTATACCCAAGTCCTGAGTGTGAGCCTTCTCCTGACCCTCCAGGTACAGCAGGCTGTATCCGTCCCACAGGACCCTCATGTTCAGAGGACAGGAGGGAACCGTTTTTGATTGGCTGTGTATCACCAACAGGAAGCCCATGTTCAAGTTTTTGGTTGATCCAGGATCGCCGCGGTCACCCTTTGGACCAGGATCACCTGAGACACAAAGACCAAAGGAAGTTCAATCCACAACAACTGAACCCTTAGACAGAGAGTTGCACCAACATGTTGCCATCTGGATCACTCTTTAACCTCCAAAAACTCAGAACCAACTGATATAAACACTCTTTTGTACCTGCAGCCATTCTACTTCTTAATTCTATGAGCCCGGCCCGCGTCCGACACAGTTAAAATCACATTTTTTTCACATACTAATGACACATGTACGTTTATTTATGTGGAAAGCCCTGTTTTATTAAGCAACTGTAGGAAGGCATTTGGAAATGTCAACAGATGAGCTCATCAGTGCACACGGGGGAACAAGCGCACGTTAACACAGGCGTGCACCTGACCTACATAATAAGCTGTTTAAATTTAAAATGTTCAATGCCTTATCGCGCTGATGTGACCGAGCCCGACCTGAACTTAAACATCATTTCTAAATATCTGTCCGAACCCGGCCCGGCCTCCATCCTCTAATAAAGAACCTAAATAACTTATGACTTACTATTTATTGACTGTTTACAGTTTTTTTTTTTTTTTTTTAACTAGGTCTGCAAGGTAGGCAGTCTATTGTGTGTGATTGTGTGTGATTTGTAGGGCTGTGCTCGATTGAAGGAATTCTTAAGTCGACTAACACTCATTCAATTGTATCGACTAATCGATTAGTTGATTTAATCGACAGATCTGTAAATCTGAGTTTCTCTGCAAAGAATCATGCAAAAGCACCACTTTAATTCTTGTTTACCAGAGATGTGCTCGTACGGTTCTTGGAAATAAGTCATTCAGCATGAAAAAAGCATAAAACATGACTAATCGACTATAGAAATCTAAGTTGACTAAGACCAAAATGACCGATTAGTCGACTAATCGACTAAGAGGGAGCAGCCCTAGTGATTTGTACTATACTATCTGCTGCACAACAAATTTCCCCATTGGGGGCCAATAAAGTAACTTGAACTTGAACCAGTGCACCATTGTTTTCTAAGTTGCAGTTATTGACTATCTTCGAAAATCAACATTCTTCAAACCTGTATATTTGAATTTAAAATGAAATACAGATAATACAAAGTTCCTCTGGCCCGGAAAAACATTTACAAGAAGTCCAAAGAAGTCCAAAGAAGTCATTCCCTTTGGAATAATCGCTCTGAACAACACGAAATAGATACTGTAAAGCTGCTATTTTGTATGTTTTAAATGTGTTTGTATATTTCAAATGTACATTTTTAATGAGCCGAAGGATACATTCTTTCCCTGCTTTGGGACAGACAGTAAAGTTATCTATCAATTTTTAAAAAAAACAGACCTTTACCTTATTATTTTAGATATTATTTTGTTCACAATTCACATTTCCATAATTACCAAACGACTAATAATATTCATCTTCCTTTGCACAAAAAACAACCTGTGGTCAGTTTTCTATGAAATTTCGTGTTCTAGTGATTTTGTGGAATGGAAATGTACATTTACGGGTTCCTCTGTGTCATTTTCTGTTCATAAAAATAAAAATAAATACTCTGCTGTCTAAGATATTTGAATTGGTAAAAATTCTCTTAGAGACTGTTGTTTTTACTGTAAATATAGCGATTATTTCTGTTTCTCTGCACACATTTTTATAAAACTTTTGAGCGCTTACACTTAAAGGTCACTATGAGTTCCTGCATGGTCACTGCTGTTGACGTTCCAAGTAAATTTAAAAAAAAACAGAGCAAGCTCGCCCCTCCCCCTGTGTTTCCATAACTGTCATTGTCACTGCCCGATGTGAGTCGAGTGCAGATGTGAGTCGCGCATGCGTCACTTTGCGACAAGTAGCCTACAAGATGCTAACGGCTTTTTGAGCTAACGCACAGTCTATGAGCTAACGTTAGCAATCAAACAATCATAGATAGCTAAAACATTTTTGAAATGACTGCTGCTGCTGGCTACAAGTTAGCAGTCAAACACAATAAAGGCTGTCACTTAATGGCGTTTTGAGCTAACGTTAGCAATCAAACAGTCATAGATAGCTACAACGTTTTTGAAATGACTGCTAGCTAAAAGTTAGCAATCAAACACAACAAAGGCTGTCACTTGAATGGCATTTTGAGCTAACGTTAGCAACCAAACAGTCATAGATAGCTACAACGTTTTTGAAATGATTACCATCTTCTGTTATTGTATGTAAAGAGAAACATTTATTATTTTATAGATTTCACAAATTTCAGTATGACACGTTATGCCGTAAACAGTTTAAATCTGAGCATGCGCGACTCACATTTGCACTCGACTCACATCGGGCAGTGACACCCATGACTAACGGACTAACTGTCATTAACCCCCACCACTCCCCCAACCATCTTGTCTGTGATTGGCTGGAATGTGTTTGTTGTATTTTGGTGCCTATCCTGTGCCTCTAGTGTTTGTTTGACGTTTACGACCCCTGTGTTGTCTCCCGAGACCGGGCTTTTTCACGGTGTGTTCAGGGACCAGGCAGCTAGCGGGTCGAGGAGTGATACGGTACCTACGATTTGAGACAAAAATGAAATTGCGCTGAAACCATGTAGGACTCCTGTTCCTGAAATTTGGATTTTGAATACGTGTGGTCCTCCATGTTTCCTTCTTCAAACTTGCCGGGGGCCGGGAAGCTACGATACCTGTTAGCAGCGTTAGCAGCACCTGTGAGTTTATCATGTGACAACGAAAAGCAACAGCAGTATGTCCTGTATGTCCCTTACCGGCTAACGTATTTCAAGATGGAGCATTAATATGGAGCGTCTACTCCAGTTCATGCAAATGCAAATGTAAAATTTCAAGCCAAAATGAATACTGTGAATTGATGGTGGAGGTAAATATTCATTAAAAAGGAGAAGTTTGTGAACAGGCAACACAGATTTAGATAATGAACAACTAAACACGCTACACACTGGACCTTTAATGTAATTTTTATTTTGTGTGTGAAACACAGGTGGAGGTCTTACCTTTCTCTCCCACTACTCCACTCTCCCCCATCCGGCCTGGCTCTCCTAGGCCTCCATCTGGACCTTGGGGCCCCAGAGAGCCTCTCGGTCCCTCAGGCCCGATGTCTCCGTTCCTACCTGAAACACATCATCCGTCACCTTAACGATCAGCTGCACTGAGACTAAAACTGATGTTAGAAAGGCAAAGTAAGGCAGCTTATTTGTGTAGCACATTTCAGCCACAAGGCAATACAAAGAGCTTTACATAAAACATTAAAGAGCAGCCAAGGGCGTAAATCCCAGGGGGGTCGGGGGTGTCAGGACCCCCCCATCTAAGGGTTGTCCCCCCCTAGAAATATCATTAAAACAATGCTGTGTACTGTAAATAACATAATGATGTATACTTAAAATATCTGTGTAAGTAGTAAAACAATACAAACCCCAAAAAATGCTTTTTAAGTTTAGAAACATTTTGAGTCCCCCCTCCCTTGCCTCACAGTGGTTTGGTCCACTGCCTGCTGTACGTCAGGATCTGCACTCCACTCACAGTCACATCGGTAGTGACAGGAATGTAGTAGGTTCGAGGCTATTTTATTCACATTAAACATCAGATGAAGTTGTTCTTTTCTCAAATAGAAATGATGCTGAGTAATTAATGAATTAGTCATGACAAAAAGTTCGCTATGTTCGTGTAATATGATGTAGTCTAGCTTGTTTAATAGCTTGTTAAACAATAGCTTTAATAGCAAACTACACTTTTTCTGCTCACCAGTTCCATTTTCACTTTCTCTCAGCCTCCAGAACCAGCTGAACTGGTTCTGGAGTTTGTTATTTGGAGTTGAACGTGTTATTATTGTCTGCATTATTATTACTATTACTATTACTCATTGACTTTTGGAAAGATGTTGCATTTATTTTAGTTAAAATACAGTGAAACCGTGAAACAAATCAACAGTGAAAACACATTGAACTGTGACATTTCCCTTCATAGTTTTCCTGTTAATTATTGCTGCAATGTTCTCCAGCTGCACAGAAAAGAATAGGAAGGACCTGCAGCGAGTGGCTAGGGCTGCTGAGCGCGTCATTGGAGCACCGTTGCCTTCACTCACAGACATCTACAATGGTAGACTGCAGAAGAAAGCCAGTTGTATCTTCAACATTACACACCCTGGTCACTCTCTGTTCTCTCCACTGCCCTCTGGTAGGAGATTCAGGTCCATCAAGTCCAAATCAACAGCTTAAAAAATAGCTTCTGTCCAAAAGCTGTTAAATCCATACCACCAAATGGTCGGTGAATAGGAACTGCTATCACACCTGGGACTGTTTGTGCGTGTTGGCGGATTGTCTGTCTTTCAGCACTGTATGCACGTTCATCTACCCTAATCCTTATGCAACTTTTTAACTTAAATCTATTTATTTATTTTATCCTGGCATGACTGTTTGTGTTTTTAATGATGGGTTATGCAGTCAATGCGGAGCTGCTAAACTGCTTTTCGTTGCCTGTAAAGCAATGACAAAAAAAACTATTCTATTAACATCTAATTAGGATCAAGTGTTGTAGGTCACTTTCACAATCTTTCGAAAACAAGTCATTAATTACATGCAAAGATAAGATAATTGTTTTTCTGGATTACATTGTTTTTGTGATCTTTGGGAGCCGAAATTGAAATCTCGATCAAAATTCGATTGATTGCACAGCCCTATCTGAAATAACAGAAAACTTTTTTAATGGGACATGTTGATGATTCTCACCTTTGGGGCCCATCCGGCCGTTTTCTCCCTGGATGCCAGCATTTCCATCCTCACCGGGGGGGGCAGGGGGTCCTGGGGGGCCAGGTGGCGCCGGATGGTAAGGGGAGCTGGAAACTTGTCCCTTCTCCCCCTTTGGACCCACAATTCCAGGAGATCCCTTTGGTCCTGGAGGCCCAACGGTACCGGGACAACCTCCAGGACCCTTAACCCCAGGTAGACCCATCAGACCTGCAGACCCCTTCAGACCTGATCGCACACACAAACGGAGAGACGTAACTACGTGACAGGCTATGGTGAGATGTCCTGATGTACAATAAGTAAAGGCTGAAGACTTGAGTCTATATCAACAGCGTTCCACTTTCGGGATTGCTAGAGTGCTGTCGGAAATTCCGCCGGATGACACTCTTTTCGGCAAGATGTCTGTCCCCTTCCTCTGTCTCTGTGTTGGCGTTCTAACCTCCGGTGGATTCATGAGGACTATGGTTAACTGCTCCTCAGATCTCTGCAGGGTAAATCCAGACAGCTAGCTAGACTATCTGTCCAATCTCAGTTTTCTGTTGCACGACTAAAACAACTTTTGAACGTACACGTTCCACCAAAACAAGTTCCTTCCTGAGACTATTTAGCAGAGGCACCGTGGCTCCATCCGGCGCTCAGCGCCGCCCAAGTTGATTGTGATTGGTTTAAAGAAATGCCGATAAACCAGAGCACGTTTTTCTCCCATCCAGGAAGCGAAATTACGAATCCCACTATGGCCACGCCAAGACCCGCCCTACGAAACAGCTCGATTGGTTGGGGTTAGGCATTTCACCTCGAGTGGTTAAGGTTAGGATAGCCGATTGGTCAGGGGATAGGACCTGACCAATCAGGTTACGTTGCCTTGCGTAAGCATGGACGCCTGGCCAATAACTGCTATTGAAGGGCGGGTCTTGGCGTGGCCATAGTGGGATTCGTAATATCGCCTCCAGGAATGCTGTGTGGACTAGCCAGACCTTCCTCCGCAGCGCTGTGGAGGAAGGTCTGGCAAAGCGAGACTATGTTTCCTCTAATTAGCAGACCGAAACTGAATCTTAAGATTTTTTGTTTGTTTTCAGCGGTGATCCAGAATGAAAATCTGCGTAATTTAGTAGACTAGTTTTTCTGCTTTGGGTGGAGATGTGTTAAACACGAGTTTATTTTAGGGGGACTTTCACCCAAACGGCCCATATTGCAGAATTGACAATAAAGTTGACTTGACGTCTCATTTAGTTGTGTTGAACCGCACTAGAGCTGGTTTTCCCCCTTGGTGCGTGTAGGAGCCAAATTGAGCTTTGGGTTGAATTCATGTTTCTTTCTTGTGAATAGTCGTGAGTGTGTGTCTATGTGTGTGTGTGTGTGTGTGTGTGTGTGTGTGTGTGTGTGTGTGTGTGTGTGTGTGTGTGTGGATGAATGAGTGAAGGATGGTTGGGAGGCTGAAGGTGGAGCCCAATGGGAAAAGCCTTAAAGACAGGAAGCCACAGCATCTGGGCGTGGCCTGAGAGGGAACACAGTCTTTTGACCGTGTGGTAGAGTGCCGTGTGGTGCCATGACGTGACAAACCGTTTGCTACCATATAGGCTAAGAGTTCGTTTGGGCAGGTGAGAACGCAACAATCACACTCGATGCGCACCAAAAGCGGACCAAACAATCGTACTGAGACCTTCTTGAAGAGGTGGTCTCGGTACGCTTTCAAACCAACGGTAGAGCAGTTTGTTTGTGGTGAGAACGGGATCCGACCTCAAACTGACCCAACTGCTGGAAAGACTGCTCATTTTTGGAATATACAGGCTGCCATAGTCAGGCATTTTGGTTCATTTCACCAATTTATGACGTTATTTGTACAAGAGCAAACAGTGTGCGGTGAAAAGGAACCGAAACTGCTTAAAAAAAGACTATAATGCATAATTTGTTAAGATCTGCAGAAAGTCTGCAATAAATTTAGCAGAATACTGCGTCTGCAGATTACGTGTGTCCCTGCTACTATTAGTCTGTTTTTGTCTCTATGTGCACACCTTGGAGTCCATTTTGTGTCTGATGCATCAGTAATGTTGCCATCAGCTTAATATTCTTTGAGTTCAGACAATCCTCCGGATCAGGCCTGGACTTTGAAGTGATTATGGCCACACAGGGCATTTAAAAAAATCTCTCAGATACATGGAGAGAGTCTGACCTTTCAGTCCTGGATTGCCGGGAATGCCTGGCGGTCCTTCGAGCCCCAGGGATCCCTTTTGACCCGGTGGCCCGTAAAACCCTGTGTCCCCGTTGTCCCCGTCATCTCCCGGAACTGGGGGGTTAAGACCTGGCTCACCCATGTCACCAGGATACCCTGAAACACCAAAACAAAGATCAGAGGTCACCCAGGATGATGCTAATCTGGTAACGTTTATTAAACCTGAATGATAAAGTCTGACCTGGCTCTCCATCTGTTCCTGTACAGCCAGGATCTCCACGCGGCCCGGGAATTGGATCTTTACAGTCTGGTCCAGAGTCACCTGGAGGTCCCAAAGACCCTGGTGGTCCTACAACACATAAAGACCCAGACAGTCAAACTAGGGTTGCCGCAGTGGGGTGAGGGTGGGGCAGTGTGAAAGCTCATCCGAACTCTGACCAAACAAAAAAAACTCGAAACTTGAAACGGGGGTCTGGGTTCGCTTCTCAGTGCTCTGGAACAGTGTTTCTCAAATGGGGGTATGTGTCCCCCTAGGGGTCCTCTGGAGGACTGCAGGGGGTACGTGTCCCCCTAGGGAGGAGCATCTCGCTGCAGTCTGCGGGAAGGCGGGGCTTGATGTCAAGCCCCGCCCACATCCAAGTCAGTCTTTTTTTTTTTAACCTACATCGTCTCCCCAGACGCTCGAACGGACCAAGACGGTAGCAAACCTCATATCCTCTTGTTTCACATTAGATGACAGAAACTGATGTAAGCTAAACACAAACGACATTTCATGCAACAACAGTGAACTGTAATTGGGCCCGTGTACTTTCTCGTTCATTTGATTTCCGACTTTGAAACGAAGAGTGGTTCGGAAATAACGTAATACTGCTCCGGTGAAAGCCTTGTTTTCAAGAGCTTCTGGGGCTAGCTGCTAGCTAGCTCGGAAGCTACATCTGATCATGGCAGGCAGGTTGCTAATTAGCCAATGCTAAAAAGTATGGAAGTAGCCTACTAGTTCCCCCTGCTTTCTATCAATATTCCTCAGTATTTGTCTTTTGGTGTAGTTTGCTAACATGCTCGTAGACATGTCAATGAACTGTTTGCGTGCTAGCTAAGTCAACGCTCAACACCTTTTATATTGTAACGTGAAAGCTCAGGCTGCGTTAGCTTCAGCTAAACCACAGCCGCAACTTGCACTGCCCCGTTAAAATGCAACTTCAACCCTCGGATATAACGGTAATCACGTAGCGATTTTACTGTATCTAAACATCTGTATGTGTGTTCGACCTTTTGAAATACTTAGATTAGGTGTGTTACTGTGCAGGTAATATCTGAGGAGCATCTGGCATGATTGTGAGTTCTACTGAACCAGACTGAGACTATTTAAAGGCTCAGGAACCCTTTGCAGGTGTTTGGATTAATTAGCTGATTAGAGTGGGACACTTTGAGCCTAAAATATTGAACCTTTTCACAATATTCTAATTTTCTGAGGGTTTTCATAAACTGTAAGCCATAGTCATCAAAATTATAACAAATACAGGCTTGAAATATTTTGCTTTGCATGTAATAAGTCCATATAATTAGTTTTACCTTTTAAGTTGAATTACTGAAATAAATGAACTTTTGCACAATATTCTAATTTTTGGAGTTTCCCCTGTATGCTTCTGGTTCACCTGTTAATTGTTAAAGCAAAATCGCCCCTTTGTACATTTGGTTGTGACTGAATTCTTGCTGTTAATATGAAAGTCCATAACGAAACTACACACCATTCTACTTTTGAGGGCTAAATTAAATGAAATATGGCTCATTTTCCGTTTGAACACATTGTCATCAATATTAACAAGGTTTAAAATGACCCATTTTTCAAATTTGGATATCATTTAAAAATCAGAAATCAGTAGTAACTACATGAAAACTTCACTGTTGCATGAAATATCGTTTGTTTAGCCTAAATCATCAGTTTCTATCTAATGTGAATCAAGAGGCTCTATCAGCTTCTACCAGGCTGTCTTTTTTTTTTTTTTTTTTGTCTTCAAAAAACTTTATTATTCAAGTACAGATCCATAAACACAGTGAAAACATTAAATGCCTACATACATACACGAAAAAGGGGCGCATTAAATTTATATTAAAGAGGTTGTAAGGCATTGTAAATGTTCAGAGTCCGGATGGCTTTCTTGTTTGTCAGTCCTTTTCCAAGTTTCAAAATATAATGTCATATCATTTTTAAATTGGTGACTAGCCTATTCGGTTTTCTTTCAGATCATTTACATTTATAGATATAACATTTTCAAATAAAATTAAAAGATTCAAAATAAAAAACATGGCATTTATCCAAATAATTTTCTTCATAGTAAAAAAATTCTACCAGGCTGGTCCCCGTTCGAGCTTATGGGGAATGACGTAAGCAAAAAAAAAATGGCTGATGTCAAGCCCCGCCTTCCTGCAGACTGCAGCGAGATATACTTGCCCCTAGGGGTACTCTGGAGGACTGCAGGGGCTACGTGTCCCCCTAGGGGTACTCTGGAGGACTGCAGGGGCTACGTGTCCCCCTAGGGGTACTCTGGAGGACTGCAGGGGGTACGTGTCCCCCTAGGGGTACTCTGGAGGACTGCAGGGGGTACGTGTCCCCCTAGGGGTACTCTGGAGGACTGCAGGAGGTATGTGTCCCCCTAGGGGTACTCTGGAGGACTGCAGGGGGTACGTGTCCCCCTAGGGGTACTCTGGAGGACTGCAGGGGGTACGTGTCCCCCTAGGGGTACTCTGGAGGACTGCAGGGGGTATGTGACATTTTTTGCAAAATGTTTTTCAGTTACAAGGCTGTAGTTACTTCTACTGTCTACTTTTTTTCAAAGTTTGTTGCTTTTTTCAAAGTTTTTGTCACTGTTTTTGAAGTTTGTCGTTTGTTTTGACCTATTCTTGCATTTATTCATTACTTTTTTCTACGTCTTTTTTTTCTCTTTTTCAAAGTTTTTTTGTTACTATTTTCGACCTATTCTTGCCTTACGTCCTTCTTTCTACCGTCTTTTTCCAAGTTTTTGGCTCCTTTTTCCATCATCATTTACTGCAAAATCCCGAGAGAAAGACTCCTGAATCCCTTCCTGCTCCCGTTTCGTTCCCTATGTTGTCTAAAGTTACCAGACTGTGTGTGTGTGTGTGTGTGTGTGTGTGTGTGTGTGTGTGTGTGTGTGCACACAGCTGCAGCGATGGCCCGAGGGAGCGAGAGCAGCTCCTCTCTGCTGCTGTGCTGATGTAGTTGTGTGAATGCAGCGCTGCAGAGCTGTTTGTCTCTCACTGCTGGGGGGGTGAGGTAGTGACAATTTTTCGAGACTCCCGCGGGTCACGGTCAACAATCAACAAACGTATTGGGAGTTGTAAGTAGTTCTCTTTTCTAAAACGAAATGCCTCGCAATTTTTGGCCGCACTCACCGCATTGCAGCGTCATTTTTTTATTTAATCTCTGGCTCCGTCCCGCTCCCGTTAATTTCTATGCTTTAACCGTCCCGAACACGTTACTGACAGTGAAATTGACCTGCAGGAGTCCTGAAAAATTGTCACCCTCTAGTGTGAAAGCGCCCTAAAGTTCTGATCTTTAGAGGGATCCCTGCAGGCCTGTGACATCCTGAGCCTGATGAGAATCGGACTTGCCACTGACCATTGATTCCTGGGGGGCCTCTGGGTCCAGGCGGGCCGGGCTGGGATACACCCCCGGGTCCTCCAGGACCCGGGGGTCCTTTATCCCCTGGAAGACCTGTAGAACCTGGAGGACCCGGCACACCCAGACCTAAACAGAGAGACGAACGTTACCTTTGTGATGCTGATGACACATCCAGTGACTAATATATATATATATATATATATATATATATATATATATATATATATATATATATATATATATATATATATATATATATATCACAACTAATGCCTCAGGAACGTCTTTAACCTGCTGTTACACTAGAGCTGGTTACATCACTCACTCAGTACAACAACAACACTGTGTGTGTGTGTGTGTGTGTGTGTGTGTGTGTGTGTGTCTATGTGTATGTGTGTCTATGTGTGTGTGTCTATGTGTGTGTGGTGTATGTGTGTGTGGTGTATGTGTGTCTATGTGTATGTGTGTCTATGTGTGTGTGGTGTGTGTGTGTGTGTGTGGTGTGTGTGTGTCTATGTGTATGTGTGTCTATGTGTGTGTGTGTGTGTGGTGTGTGTGTGTCTATGTGTGTGTGTGTGTGGTGTGTGTGTGTCTATGTGTATGTGTGTCTATGTGTGTGTGGTGTATGTGTGTCTATGTGTATGTGTGTCTATGTGTGTGTGTGTGTGTGGTGTGTGTGTGTCTATGTGTGTGTGTGTGTGGTGTGTGTGTGTCTATGTGTATGTGTGTCTATGTGTGTGTGGTGTATGTGTGTGTGTGTGTGTGTGGTGTGTGTGTGTGTGTCTATGTGTATGTGTGTCTATGTGTGTGTGGTGTATGTGTGTCTATGTGTATGTGTGTCTATGTGTGTGTGGTGTGTGTGTGTGTGTGGTGTGTGTGTGTCTATGTGTGTGTGTGTCTATGTGTGTGTGGTGTGTGTGTGTGTGTCTATGTGTATGTGTGTCTATGTGTGTGGTGTATGTGTGTCTATGTGTATGTGTGTCTATGTGTGTGTGTGTGTGTGTGGTGTGTGTGTGTCTATGTGTATGTGTGTCTATGTGTGTGTGGTGTGTGTGTGTCTATGTGTATGTGTGTCTATGTGTGTGTGGTGTGTGTGTGTCTATGTGTATGTGTGTCTATGTGTGTGTGTGTGTGTGGTGTGTGTGTGTCTATGTGTATGTGTGTCTATGTGTGTGTGTGTGTGTGTGTGTGTGTGTCTATGTGTGTGTGTGTCTATGTGTGTCTATGTGTGTGTGTGTGTGTGTGTGTGTGTGTGTGTGTGTGTGTGTGTGTGTGTGTGTGTGTGAGACCCTTACCTCTGGTCCCCATGTCCCCCTTCACTCCTTTCAGTCCGTCCAGTCCGTGAAGTCCCAGCGGTCCAGGAGGACCTGACGCAGCAAAAATCATTCATAAAAAGCAGAATGTCAACTTATTGTGAAACGTACTCACACACCTGACTGCTCTGAGATCTGTCAGATCAACATCATACCAAACAACTAACCACTATGTTATCGAGTATTCCCTCATCTCAGGAACGACTTATCTGGAGTTTCTAGATACACATGATATAAAGTCATAAAGTTCCCCTCCTTCACTGAAGGAACAGACTGACGTTGAATCTTTTCTCTTCATTATTTGATCTTTGCTACTTGTTAGGTTAAAACTATAAGATGGAAGACATGACAGCAGCTCTGGGTCTGAGTTCTGACCTGGCAGTCCGGGGCAGCCCTGCTGTCCTGGAGGACCGTCAGACCCCGATTTACCAGGAAGACCGGGGAGCCCCCAATGGCCACGGGAACCAGGGGGGCCAACCACACCTGAAATAAACCAGACAGACAGACAGATGGACAGACAGACAGACATGGAGACGGACAGACAGAGGGACAGACAGACAGAGAGACAGGCAGAGAGACGGACAGACAGAGGGACAGACAGACAGAGAGACAGGCAGAGAGACGGACAGACAGAGGGACAGACAGACAGACAGACAGACAAACAGAAAGAGAGACAGACAGACAGACAGACAAACAGAAAGAGAGACAGACAGACAGACAGACAAAGAGACAGACAGACAGACAGACAGAGGGAGGAACAGACAATCAGGCAGTCAGAGACAGACAGACAAACAGAAAGAGAGACAGACAGACAGACAGACAGACAAACAGAGAGACAGACAGACAGACAGAGAGACAGACAGACAGACAGACAGACAGACAAACAGACAGAGGGAGGAACAGACAATCAGGCAGTCAGAGACAGACAGACAAACAGAGAGACAGACAGACAGACAGGGAGACAGACAGACAGGGTTAGGGTCTCAGACTGGATGTTGATGACTTGAAGTCTCTATCTAGTCCATCACTAGTAACTGTCACCAGCATCATTTTACCTTATAAACCTCAAATCTCTCTCTCAAAAAGTCTCGGTTAAACTAGTCTGGATCAACGACAGGATACTCGCCGCAACATCGGGTTCTTTAAAGTAAAAGTTTGGAGATATGTTCAACTTCCTCTATTTAGCCGTCTATGCAGGACACAAGATTGTCTTCCCGCAGTTTGTTTTTGCCGGTCTGATGTATAAAGAGAACTCTTCTTTTAGACCGCCTCAGTTCGGGCCCTATCCTGCACCCGGCGCAGTGCAAAGCCCGACCCAAGTGTCTTTGCTAGTTTAAGACCGTCCAGCGCCCACGTCGTTTAAATAACAAATGCACCTGCGCCCATCTGTGGCCCATGGGCGTGCTGGTCTTACAGGGAGGTGTGTTCAGGTGCATTCTGGGCGTGCTGGTCTTACAGGGAGGTGTGTTCAGGTGCATTCTGGGCGTGCTGGTCTTACAGGGAGGTGTGTTCAGGTGCATTCTGGGCGTTCTGGTCTTACAGGGAGATGTGTTCAGGTGCATTCTGGGTGTATTGCTATCTTGAGGCAGCGGGAAGTGATGGCACCATTGACCAACAAAAACCTGGTCTAAAGTCAATAACGCAGCATTTCATTGTTATTTTAACAGAGCATTAGTAAAATGCTCCTAGACTCGTGCACAGAGCGCACACTATGCACTATCCGTGTTACCCTTTTTCCGCCGTAAAACTAGCGGTCAAACTAGCGCCAGGCGCTTCACGCCGTGCGCTTAAATCGTTAAAATAGGGCCCTTCATGTTGAAGAACGACGGTTTGAAGACTCAATGAGGTCCAGGTGAGCGTCTGTACCTGGGTCGCCCAGGTCCCCCTTATCGCCTGGATCTCCTTTGCATCCTCTCTGTCCTGGACTGCCGTTAAAACCAGGTTCTCCAAGATCTCCTCGAGGTCCAAGAGGTCCTGCAGGGAGAAAAAAAAACTGATTAATCCAGAAACTCACCTGTTTCACTCACCTCAGCTTCTCTGTTAGGAGTCAAAATGTAACCAACATAGAGATACAATAGAGTGGTTTTGTTTTACTGGCTGTGTATTCAATCCATCTTTATTGTCTGTTTCAGCGCTTCACAACCAGATGATCACCTGAGGGCCCGAAGTCTCCAGGAGGGCCCCTATCTCCAGGTGGACCAGAACAACCAACCGAGTCTCCTTTATCACCTGAGACACAAATACAAACGTTACAAACCAACCTGCCCAGTTAGGGGGTCATTAACCTGGAACCTATTTTCTCATGTTTTTGTGTCTAAGTGACTAATAGGAACACCAGTCTTTGAAATTAAGTAATACCGCTGCAGTCGGCAGCGAAACAAGCTGCAATTTAACATTAAATCATCAGTTAGCGTCCACTAAAAGTTCTGTTGTTGCCGCTGACAGACTCAGATTATTATTCTAAGTGTCTGACAACATTATGAAAGGATCCCTACACAGATAGACCTTTTAGTTAAAGAGTAAGATCCTTTTTGTTTAACGTGAAACAGCCTCGAAATCACCATCACCAAACTACACCAGACTCCATGTAAATAATCAGGACTTTTAATCAATCACCACTCTGGTTTGGTTGAAATAAACCCTTAATTCACCCATTTACATGTGGAGATATGCTGGCTCTATACACGCTAAAAGTCCTGATTATTAACATGGAGTCTGGTGGAAATATGCTGGCTCTATACACGCTAAAAGTCCTGATTATTTACATGATGTCTGGTGGAGATATGCTGGCTCTATACACGCTAAAAGTCCTGATTATTTACATGGAGTCTGGTGGAAATATGCTGGCTCTATACATGGCTGGAAATATGCTGGCTCTATACATGCTAAAAGTACTGATTATTTACATGGAGTCTGGTGGAGACAAAATACTTGATGTCTTTTGTATGAAATGTTTTAAAGGGGTTAGTTGCACAGTTTACACAGTTAAATATCAGTGAAGGAATGAGGACAAAATCCTTCATATCTCTTTGTATTTCATGTATGAAAGGGTTAAAGTCTTGGTGGTGGGTTAGGGTTAGGGTTAGGGGTTACCTTCGGATCCGACACATCCTTGGCGACCAGGTTCTCCATTCTTCCCCGGACATCCCAGGTCACCCTGCATCCAAAAACAAACACATCAACAGTGTATTTCTGAATATTTACTGTAACATTTTCTGAACAAAAAGATCAAAATACTGGCTGATAGCTTGCTTGTCCTGTTGTTAAACATACCGTCAGGTAATATTTACAGATTGCCAACCGTACACATTGTTAATGACTTTGAATCTTGCTTGTGTGTGTGTGTGTGTGTGTGTGTGTGTGTGTGTGTGTGTGTGTGCGGGAAGACTTTTTTTGGTGACCGCCAATTTTGGTGAGTTTTTGAATATGTTAAGCCCCTCAAAAAGGCAATTCATTTGCCGGGAAAATAATAATTCCTTCAGTTCCAATAGGGCCTTCAACGCTGTCGGCGCACGGGCCCTAACTAGCGCACGACCTCAACGTCATCGTTCTCAGCCACTCCCTCTGTTCGCTGATTGGACCGCCAAATATTTGGCCGGAGAAAACCCAAGAATATATCGCAAACCCAGATGGAGTACTGAAGGCAAATGACAATTGAGCGGAAGTACGTAGGAGGGCGGAGCCAGGCTAGGTGCAAAGGACCCCTGGGTGAAATTACTCCGAACTATCCCTTTAACCAATCCTTCTTTCCTCTGGAGCCTCTTTCTTATCTTTCTACACTCACGTCATCTAAGTGAATGGAGCGATTGTTAGAAAATGTATATATCCTTGTCTTTCTCATTAAACCTTAAACATTGTGGACGAACCCTGTTTCTTCTGTTTTCAGAAAACTTGTTACTGCTCAACTCACAGATGTCAGCATTATCTCTGATTATAAAGTCTTTCTATCTTACCGGATCTCCGGTCACCCCTGGGAAGCCGATGAATCCTGGTGGTCCCTTACGCCCAGGTGGTCCTGGAGGTCCCGGTTGGCCGCAGGTCCCAGGGGGTCCTTGGAGTCCTACGATACCTGGGGGTCCATTGTTACCTGGACAGCCCGGCTTACCGGTAGCTCCTAGCGCACCTTTATTTCCTGTAGAGACGGAAAGTGTTTGGTGTTAAAAGACTGGCTTTACTGTGTCACAGAGAACCGCACTGCATCATGGGAAATCAACATTCAGCATTATAAACCAGCGTTCAGTTCAGGGGCGAATTATCGGTATCGGTCGATCCCTTATAGCCACAGCACATAGCTCCCTGACACTGGTCTCTATGGTAACAGCTCTGACCTCGTGGTCCAGGAAAGCCGTTGATGCCCAAAGGTCCTTCTGGTCCTCTCTCTCCTTTGATGGTGATGAACTCGGTCTCTCCTGGGGGGCCCAGGGCGCCTTTAGAGCCTGCAGAGGCACACATAGTACAATCAGTTCATCTGTGACAACTTGTTTCACAATCCAAAATGTTTCAGACGTGACATATTTCCCCATTAGCAGGGTTTCAAGTCAAGTGTAAGACTTTTTAAAGACCTTTTTAAGACCATTATGAATGACATTTTAGACCTATTGTATATCGCGACATCATAAAAGGCAGATGTCAGAGTGTGGAAACATTGTCTGAAACAATTCCCCTTGACATTATAGGACTGGTGTCTAAACTTAACACAAAAAGTAAGGACATTTTTGTTTGGTAGATTATTTCTCTGTGGTAACAATAAATCTTATACTGTTGGAAAGCCTGTTAACCCTCCTGTTATCCTTGACCCCAGGCTGTTTTAGCTGTATAAAAAGAAAATATGAACATTTTACACAAATTAGCTGAGATTGTTTTTTGCTGATATCGAGGTCACTTACACATGCAGGTTGTTGCAATTTCACAATCTTCAATTCCCCTCCCCAAATATTGTTCCCGCACTGTGACGGAGGGAAAATATGGTTCCCGCACTCTCAGAGATGGAAAATATTGTTCCCGCACTCTGAGGGAGAGAGACTGAGGATAATGTTGAGGAGGACCCTGATTATGAGGCATCCTCCTCTGAAGACAATGAGACTCTTCTGTTGTCTCTCAACCACCAGCAGACACGTTACTGTACCTTCCAAAAATGGAAAATTATTATGGTCCCTCTCCCCACAGGGTAGATTTAGTGCTGCTAATGTGATCAAAATGATTCCAGGCCCCACCAGATATGCTGTCTGTATGTCCACGACATAAAATCAGCATTTGAGTTTTATATGACACCATCAGTAGGCCTGTCGCGATAGTCAATAAATCAATTAATCGCACGACGAGGCAGCAATACGGGATGTATGGGACAAGTGGGTGCAGCGATTACCCTTTCGCTACAATTCAGGCCCCCACTTGACTGTGGATGAATGTCTGGTTGCATTTTGTGGCCACTGTCCCTTCAGACAATATATACCTTAAAAGACAAAAACATCTTTCTTTTCAATTTAAGTTGAATCAGGGAGATTTTGTAGTGATTTTCATATGTTTCAATAGTCACGTAATAGGTATTCTGGATGTGTGTGTGTGTGTGTGTGTGTGTGTGTGTGTGTGTGTGTGTGTGTGTGTGTGTGTGTGTGTGTGTGTGTGTGTGTGTGTGGGGGGGGAGAGCGGGGTGGAGGATAACGGATGTTAGTAAATTTGAGGATAACAGGAGGGTTTAGTTCCCTTTCAAAAGTTGTCCCATTTGTAAGGAACATATATTTGTGGGATGAGCAGCAGAGCTGAGTATGTGGGTTGCGCCCATGACAAATTTGCCAAATCTTCTCTGCCAATGCCAAACAGCTTATTCTACCATTGACTCGTTTGGTGTTTGGTGGATTGGATGATTGAGGGTTGAAGAAACATGACATATTGGCAATTTAACAATTCATTAATTTCACAAACAGGAGCCTCAGTAACGTTGCTGTGGGATGGCATCCCATTCTTCAACCAGCATTTGTCGCAAGTCAGCCAACGTGGTTGTGTTGGTCACTCTGGCACGAACAGCACGCCCAAGCTGATCCCACAAGTGTTCAATGGGGTTGAGGTCAGGACTGCTGGTTGAAGAATGAGATGCCATCCCACAGCAGTGTGTGACCAGGCTGGTGACCAGCATGAGGAGGAGGAGCCAGGCTGTTGTGGCTGTGTATGGTTCTTCCACACGCTACTGAGGCTCCTGTTTGTGAAATGAATAAATTAAGTTGCCAATATGTCTTGTTTCTTCAAACTTCAATCATCCAATCCACCAAACACCAAACGAGTCAATGGCAGAATAAGCTGTTTGGCATTGGCAGAGAAGATTTGGCAAATTTCTCATGGGCGAAACCCACATACCCAGCGCTGCTGCTCATCCCACAAATGCATGTTCCTTATAAATGGGGCACCATTTGTAAGGGAACTAAACAGGCTTTCCAACGGTATAAGATGTATTGCCAAAAAGCATTGTTACCTCAGAGAAATAATCTACCAAACACAAATTTCCTTACTTTTTGTGCTAAATTTAGATTGGCTACGATATAAGTTACATATCGGTCTAATTTGTAGTCGTAATACAGCGGATTATAATTGGACTAGCGACAGAAAGAACTACAACACAACAGAATGAAAAAGAAACATTGTAAAGCGCTGCGGGAACATTTCAATGAGCATTAGAGGTACGGAAACTAAGACCTGTTTAAAATTATTTAGATTAGATTCAACTTTATTGTCATTGCACAAGTAAGGACAACCAGTACAATGAAATGCAGTTTGACATCTAACCAGCAGTGCAATCATTAAAAGTGCTTTTTCTTTATAGCAGTGCTTAAAAAGACATGAAACACAGAATGCAGTATGATCATGTTTAGTCCATTATTAAAGTGCATTAGCAAATAAAGTGCACAGAGTTCTGAGAAATCAGACAGTCCATAGTCCATATAATAGTAGAGACATACTGTGTATAGTATATGTGTGTGGGGGGAGGGGGGGACATTGGTGCCTAAATGATTGATGTGAAAAAAATCTTCCAAAGTGGTCCAGTGTTGAGTGAGCACGCTGTAACCGCCAGCTATAACAAAGGCTGAAATGTAACTTTCTGGGTTTGGAGATGGTGATTTCATCCATAATGTTGTCAGACAGTTCTTTTTTCTATACAGGTATAACATTGTGGAATAATCTGCCGCTTTCCCTCAAAATTGTAAATACCAGAGGGGCTTTTAGACATCAGGTTAAGGCTTTTTTATGGAATAGAGTAACCAATCTAGGGCTGCAGCTAACGATTATTTTCATAGTCGATTAATCTGTCGATTATTTTCTCGATTAATCGATTAGTTGTTTGATCTGTAAAAATGTCAAAACATGGTGAAAAATGTGGATCAGTGTTTCCCAAAGCCTAAGAGGACGTCCTCACATGTCTTGTTTTGTCCAAAACTCAAAGATATTCAGTTTACTGTCACAAAGGAGAGAATAAACTAGAAGATATTCCATTTAACAAGCTGGAATCAGAGAAATCTCATTTTTTTTAATAAAAAAATGACTCAAGCAATTAATCGATTATCAAAATAGTTGGCGATTAATTTAATAGTTGACAACTAATCGATTAATCGATTCATCGTTGCACCTCTAAACCAATTTTTTTAATTAGAGTAGACTGATTATTTTATGTGATCTGTGATTCTCTGATTTTAGAAGGCTTATGTGTTGGATGTCATGTCATGTCATGTTGGAAATAAGTGTTCACACTTTAACATGCTATCCTTTGGATTATGTTGTCTGTCAAATCCAAAATAAATCAAATCAAATAAAAAACAACAACACTGAGAATAATAATCTGAGTCTGTCAGCGGCAACAACAGAACTTTTAGTGGACGCTGACTGATGCTGAACATTAGTCCTGTAACATTACATTACAGCCTGTTTCTTGCTTAGTTCTGGACCAGTTTTGAAGACTGTTGTTCCCATCAGTCACTTAGACACAGAAACATGAGAAAATAGGGTCCAGGTTGAAAAATACAGCCGTTACCCTTTAAATAACAGTTTTACTTTGACTCATTCTGTCTATTAACACTGAGAATCACTCAGTGTTTACCTTTCTCTCCTTTCGGGCCCTCACATCCTGGATTCCCATCTCGCCCGTTAGACCCTCTCTCCCCCTTTCTCCCAAGGGCTCCGAGTGTCCCGATCCGTCCAGGGACCCCCGGCCCTCCGTCCTGGCCCCGGGGGCCCATCAGACCTGAAAGGTACAATATGTAACATTTCTACATTAAAATGTCTAAACAATGACCATACCTATGTTATATATTTGTATGAGTTGGGTTCTTACACTATCCCAAATGTTTCCACCAAATTTCAAACCCAGAGAAATCTGTTATTTTATTTTTTTGACACGGGACGTTTCCTTTAGTCGCCCGTCAGTGGCGTCTTATAACCTTTCACCCTCTAGTTACTCGTAATGTCCGTCAGAACACGGTCACCCAGATGCTACGTACGTCACAGAAGGAAATACTCGTAACCGTAATACTGCTTTTGTTTTTGCCACGCAGCATCATTTTGTGATTGATTACATGCCACGTTGCAACACAGTAATACAGCAGAGACCTTATTTATTGATATACTTCAATATCGATCCAGCTTAACGGTACAACAATGTGCTGGTTAACAAGAAGCTAACGTTAATGCTAAAGCTTGGTGGATAACATTATGAGGTTACAGCATCGTTCAACACGCTCATAAAGTATGATTGTTTTGACCACGGTTACCAGCACTGGGCTAACCCACGAATAAGTTCACTAGTAACATTAACGTTAGCCTATAGATAGACGACTTATCTAATGCTAATTTAGCCAGCTAGCTAGCACTCCCCGGTCTGTCTGCCTCACTCCCCCGGCGCAGAGAGACTTAAGTCGGGATGAGAGCTGACAACATTCCCGGGACATATAGCTAGCTAGTTACCGTTAGCCCCCAGTCAGCTAGCAGCCAGCCACTACCATTACAGCAATCCGTGTCCGGCCAGCACTTAACTCCAGTGCCAGGTGCTTACGACACTAACGGCAGTTTAATGAAGCGTCGGGAAACAGTCCAGCTGCCATCCATAATGTTAGCTACGTCTCCGTTAGCGCTAAGGTGTTCGTGCCGAAAATCTCCCTGCTGAATTTCTCCCCCCTTTGAAAGTTACGTATTGTACGTTGAAATAGATGGTAAGTAAGTCCGTTAACCTGTGTCGTCAGGAAACATTTAAACACAGGTGTGCAGGTGGGATGAGCTCACCTTTCTGGCCATCGAACCCTGGCAATCCTGAGTCTCCACTGGGGCCAGAGGAGCCCTGGGGACCACGGTAACCTGGCAAACCTGGAGAGCCCGGTTTCCCATTAACGCCTTGAAGGCCAAAACCTGGAGGACCGTCCTCCCCAACCAGACCTTTCTCCCCCGCACAACCTTAAGAGAAACATGATGACACCACAGAAAGTAAAAGGGTGAAGGTAAAGGTACTTGATTGTCACATACACATACATGTAGCGAAATTCATTCTCTGCATTTGAAGCGTAACTCTCGCCAAAATGCAACCTAGGGTCTTTTTGTGAATGTACCCGAGTCAAACTTTCGTTTAAAAGCATATTTAGGACGGAAGCGCCACTTTTAAGATTCACCGTATTTTCGTCCACACATTAGACAGATACCTATATAGTAATGCCCTCATTAGACAGGTACCTATATAGTAATGCCCTCATTAGACAGGTACCTATATAGTAATGTCCTCATTAGACAGGTACCTATACAGTAATGTCCTCATTAGACAGATACCTATACAGTAATGCCCTCATTAGACAGGTACCTATACAGTAATGCCCTCGTTAGACAGGTACCTATACAGTAATGCCCTCGTTAGACAGGTACCTATACAGTAAGCACATTAACGCCTCCTTTCAGTGGCAGTTTTTAATTGAACAACCCTGTTGGCTGCATTCTCTGCAAGAAGTGTACCGCAGCCCTCGCACACACACAGACACACACACACACACACACACAGGAGCCAGAGTTTACCTGGGGATCCTATGGGTCCCTGAGGGCCTAAACGGCCCATGGAACCAGGTTTTCCTGCATCACAGAAGTCAGGTGCGGGCCCCTGGGGGCCGGGTGGTCCCGGGACCCCGTCCTGTCCTCTCTGGCCCTTTGGTCCGGGGCCCCCAGCCAGACCCAGGAGTCCTGGACAAACAGGAAACAATTCTGAATATATACTGTAATTTCACATTTGACCAGTGTTGTAATGTAACAAAGTACAAATACTTTGAAGTAGAATTTTCATATATCGGTACTTTACTTTGTTATTTATATTTCTGGAAACTTTTACTTTTACTCCACTACATTTCTTAAATAATATGTATACTATTCCTACACTACATTTCCTTAATTAAATACTTTTCTACGATACATTTCTCCTAAACATCTTCGTTACTCGATACTTGCAAGAAATGTTTTCGTACGTTGGTGTAAAAGATCGTTCTCACAAAAGAATGAACATTTAGTTTCTATTTATCTGATCTCAAATGTAGGCTATTAATGTGAAGTTGTACAACAGATTTATCTTTAATTTAATCAGACCTTTAAAATTTTGTAACATTAACTGTCCTGTTGTCCTCGGGTCTAATTTGACCCATTTTCAAAAAAGTTTCTATATCAGAAATTTGGGTTTCTTTCAACCAAATTGTCAAAAAAAAAAAAAAAGTGGATGGTTCCCTACAACGCTCTTCACAAGTAAAATAAATGATCAGTTCACTACTTTTTTTTTTCAATAGACTTGGCGCGTATTTTATAGCATTTGAAAAAAAAAAAACGCTAAAAGAAAGTTGAAAAAAGTGACAAAAATATCAGAAAAATATTCAAAAACGTGGGGGGGGAAAAAAACGTCAAAAAGCGCAGAAGAAATCAACAAAAACTTTGGAAATAGTGACAAAGAAATTGGAAAAAAGTGACAGAAATGTTGGGGAAAAACTTCAGAAACATCAGGAAACGCGACAAAAGTGTTGAAAAAGACGACCAAAACGTTGAAAAAAAAGTTTGTATTTTAAATTTGGACCCAGAAAAACAGAAAGTTTCCTGGTCAACGGGAAGACAACACAGTTATGTGAAAAATAAAGTTAACTAACTCAATTTTTCAACCTCTTTTGCTGGTTTTACAGTTCGGTACAACACTTAAATAACTTTCTATGCGAAAGTCCCAAACACAGACACACTGAGTATGTTTATATGCACACCAACATTCCACTATTATTCCAAATATTGTCATATTTGGAATTTGACACGGGTCATGTCAACAGCATATCATAGTTGGATATTCATAATAAGGCCTTTTTCAGAATATATTATTTTCAGATTAGGACGTGTAATATTCTGGTATTATTCGGGTTTTAGAGGCATTCTTTGGACATGTATACAGGCAGTGGTGTAGTCTAATGTATTGTAGTGGGTATACTGTACTGTATATGTTGGCCTATATATTTGGGCCAGAATCTGCCATTGGGGGAGGAGGGGCATATCATAGTGGGGGGTCTGGCTGTCCGTCCCCAGGGAAGTTATGAGCGTCAACAAATTCATTTTCTGCATTTGGAAACACTTTAATGCACCAATTTACAATTCAAAATATATCAAAAATATAATGGAAAGCATGTTGTTGTGTGTCATTGGGCTGCTGTTATTCTAATGCAAAAATCTAACTCTACCTTTATTTAGCACTAATTTAGTACTAAAACCAGCACAGAAAAGTTGTTCTCGACTATAAACAGGTGGTGAACTGATGAGCGTGAGTACTCCACCTGGTAGTCCATCGCTGCCGGGTTGGCCGGGGACTCCTTTTGGTCCCTGAGAGCCCGGTCTCCCCGGGAAGCCGATGGGTCCTGAGGGCCCGACAATAGAGTCTCCTGCTACGCCTCTGAGTCCAGGAGAGCCGGGGAGCCCCGGAGAGCCTGGTATACACACAGAACATACCGTTAACACAGCTGATACTGACTGGCTTTTTGTTATTTATCCAAACCATCTGAATCACCATCTGTAAAGTCCAGTCCAGACCAAAGATTATTGCCGAGACCTGTTAAAACTTGCAACTACTTGCAATGCTGCGTAAAAAGCTGCCAGTTTACACCAACGAGACGAGTGTATCATCTGCATAGAACCAACTCTGTACTACGGTTCTAACTTCAGACTATTTTGTAGCTGGATATAATTTGTAGCGTCTTAAAATATGTATTAGGATAGTGATAGTGAGATACTTGCTGCGGAGTGGAGTTCGTGTGCTGGAAGAAGTTAAGCAAAAAACACAAGACTATCACCCAGGAAACATGTGTTCATGTCCTGAAGAAGTTAAGGAGAAAACACAAGACTTTCACCCAGGAAACAGGTGATCATGGCCTGAAGAAGTTAAGGAGAAAACACAAGACTTTCACCAGGAAACAGGTGTTCATGTCCTGAAGAAGTTAAGGAGAAAACACTAGACTTTCACCCAGGAAACAGGTGTTCATGTCCTGAAGATGTTAAGGAGAAAACACAAGACTTTCACCCAGGAAACAGGTGATCATGGCCTGAAGAAGTTAAGGAGAAAACACAAGACTTTCACCAGGAAACAGGTGTTCATGTCCTGAAGAAGTTAAGGAGAAAACACAAGACTTTCACCCAGGAAACAGGTGTTCATGTCCTGAAGAAGTTAAGGAGAAAACACAAGACTTTCACCCAGGAAACAGGTGTTCATGTCCTGAAGAAGTTAAGGAGAAAACACAAAACTTTCACCAGGAAACAGGTGTTCATGTCCTGAAGAAGTTAAGGAGAAAACACAAGACTTTCACCCAGGAAACAGGTGTTCATGTCCTGAAGAAGTTAAGGAGAAAACACAAGACTTTCACCCAGGAAACAGGTGTTCATGTCCTGAAGAAGTTAAGGAGAAAACACAAGACTTTCACCAGGAAACAGGTGTTAATGTCCTGAAGAAGTTAAGGAGAAAACACAAGACTTTCACCCAGGAAACAGGTGTTCATGTCCTGAAGAAGTTAAGGAGAAAACACAAAACTTTCACCCAGGAAACAGGTGTTAATGTCCTGAAGAAGTTAAGGAGAAATCACAAGACTATCACCCAGGAAACAGGTGTTCATGTCATGTTCAAACTCCAATATTTTTTTTAGATTTTTAGATTGATTTCTACGTCGAAGCAGGAAGTCACTTTGTGTCGGCTACACTCAACTGTAACGGCCTCTGAAAGGACCGTCACCTCACGGTGCTCTGTACCCGGCTCACAGTCACTTTTTCTCAGCTAAATTTAACTGTAAAGATGGCATGTGACAGGCGGTCTCTGTAATTTTGTAGGATATCATAAGAATTGTTGCGAGTAAGTTTTCATACGACATCATACGAACCCATTCATGAGAATGCGTTGTTCCCTAAAGGATCTCGGTGGTGTTGTTTCCATTAAAGTACGATTGTTATGTTCAAATCTGCCCAAACAAGTCTCACCAACAGGAAAACAAATGATTAATCTGGACTGAACAACACAGGTTAGAAAAACACTTGAATACACATTTTCACGTTCAAAGTGGTTCAGAGAAACAAGCTGAAATGTACTTTTGAATAATGTGCAAAGGCACTCTGACACACCAACCCGACGGCCGACCGTCGGACTGATCATTCGACTCCCGTCGGTCCAAAAAGTGCCTCAGAACACACCGAAGGGACGCCGACTTGAGCGTACGTTCTGCGCGTGCACGAGATGTAATTCGTCTCCATAACAGCAGGCAGCGCTAATCTGTATTGTCGCCCAAAAAATTAAAACCGGAAATGACGAACACGTAACGTGGGTCTGGCTTCTCCCGAATTTCAAAGCCAACCATGATGGCGGCTCGTTCGGAATACAATCTCGTATTTAACGAAAATATATCACCGAAACATGTTTCTGAAAACATTTTAAGCGAGAAATAGGCCATGCAGCTGCTGAATCTGTCTGTTTTTTTGATCGACAAAGGTCAGTTTAAACGATTTCCTTCAGATTTTAAGAGGCGTTCGTCACATTTGTCCCGCTTGTCATTTCCGGTAAGTGTTTTAACATAAGTGCACTGATTCGCTAGTCAAGGGCTAGCACTCCACCAATCAGATTGGTCATTGAGTCCGACTGCCCACTGGCCGATTCAACAAGTCAAATCAGCCAAAATGAAGGCCAACGGCTCCTCCGACTGACGATGGCATGGAACACACCGAACAGACTCGAGTCCCCGACTTCGCCAGGCTGTCAGACGGCCGATAATCAGGTTGGCGTGTCAGCGCCTTAAAACTACTGATCTTACAGGACTGGTTTAAAGAACAGTTTTTGATTCATAAAGCAAGTCAACATACATGACAAAGTGAGTCAGATCACACACAGACAAACAGGTGACTGTACCTGGATCTCCACCGTTACTGAAGCCTTCAGGTCCTTCGTCTCCGGTCTCTCCAACGTAACCTGGAGGTCCTGCAGGAGAAAGAGACGATGTGTGTAATAGAGCAGGGGTCTTCGACGTTTTTTAAGCCACGGACCCCTTAACTGAAAGAGAGACAGAGCAGGGACCCCCTACTACATATACTCTATAAAATGAAGTTGCATATCAAACTGGGCCTACACTAACATGTAGGGTGGCCTAAATCTCTATACATACCTTTTTTTGCATAGAATACTAAGCTATTAAAATAGCCTAATATTGCTGGCATGATTCTATAAATCATGTTTTAATGTTAAACATACATGTGGCAGAGTGAATCCTTAGGATGAACTGTATCTGTGGATGGCCTTAGTGACTACCTTACCTATAGGCTAGTAAGCCTATCATTATATTTGCTAATAATATGTTGGATTCATGTTCATGTCAAGACTAATTTTTGAAAATACTTGAAAATAAAATTAACAATAATTTGGAAGCCCCCCTGCATTGACTCTGAGGACCCCCTAGGGGTCCCGGACCCCCTGTTGAAGATCCCTGTAATAGAGGATGTTTGTAAGTTTATTTGATTAGGACAATGCACATTAATCAACATTTCTGTAAATGCGCCACTGTTAGCCAGTCGGCTAATTTTCAACTGTAGTCCTAGTATGCTAAGTAGTAGTCTTTATGGTGGGAAGAAACCGGAGCACCTGGGGGAAACCCACGCAAACACCAGGAGAAAATGCAAACTCCACACAGAAAGGCCCGGAACCACGTGGATTCGAACCCAGAACCTTCTTGCTGTGAGCCACCGTGCTGCCTTGATGGATACCTGACCCGAACCCGACGGGACCCGACAGATATTTAGAAATGATGTTCAGGTTCGGGTCGGGCGCGGTCACATCAGCGCGATAAGGCATTGAACATTTAACATTTAAAACAGCTTATTATGTAGGTAGCCAATGGGCCTGTTTCACTTTGTTTTTGTGATTAAAATAAATTTTAAATATTACCCTAACATCCGTTTATATATATATATATATATATATATATATATATATATATATATATATATGGCTGTATGATTGGGCCTCTTGTGCCACCTGTGTTAATGTGCGCTTGTTGCCCCGTGTGAGCTGATGCCTCATCTGTTGACATTTCTGAATGCCTTCCTACAGTTGCTTAATAAAAGCTTTCCACATAAACAAATGTACATGTGGCATTAGTATGAGAAAAAAATGAGATTTTAACTGTGTCGGGCTCGGACATAAATATCTTAATGCCTGTCGGGAGTTCGGTTACTGATCTGTCGGACGCGGGCTGGACTCGGACAGAAAAATACGGCCCGATCCGCACTCTAGTGTGTAAAGATCATAGGCGTAGATTTGGTAAAGATAATTTAAAGGACAGGTGTGATGGGTGTGGTCCAGGTGTGCTCCGGTACCTTGTCTTCCAGACGGTCCAAAAAGTCCAGACTGTCCTTTGTCTCCTTTGGTTCCATCAGGTCCAGGTACGCCACGAAAACCTGGAGGACCTGGGAGTCCCGGGAAGCCTGGAGAGACAGACAGGAGGTCAGACTATAAACTAGTGGTAAAATAGTGGACGTAGCTTGCCTGGATGCCAGCCAAACTTAGCCCCGCCCACAACATTTGAGGTCGGGAAGTTCAGTCTGGACTTGATCCGTCGAACCAGAGCTGTTCGGACCAATCAAATTGTCAGGGCGGGCTTTATACGATGATAGATGGATGATGGAGCATCATTTACTAAATAAACATCATGCTGTGTTGAAGAAGACTTGAAACCAGCGATTGAGACCATCAACTCATTATGAAAATGTTTACTGAGGTAATAAATCAAGTGAGAAGTGGGTCACTTTCTCATTGAATTCTATAGAAACAGACTTCTCTTTGGAGCCAGTGGAGTCACCCCCTGCTGGAAGTTACAGAGAATGCAGCTTCAAGGAGCTTCAGCATTAGCTTCACTTTTCAGACCGCAAGCAACAAATGTTGGCTTGCGAGCTGGAAAAAACTAACTCTGGTCAGGCCAATCACGTCGTGTATAGAGTCGGTGGGCGGGGCTTAACATAATGACGGCAGAGTTGCGACGGTTCCACGTGAATTCCCTGCTACTTGAAAACAAAGAAGATGGCTGCTGCTGCTGGTGAACAGCGGTCTTTGGAATCGGCTTTGGCTGCGACTCTGGAAGACTGGGAGTTCAGCTTTTCTTTGAGAAAAGAACAAAGAACGGCTCTGAAGTTATTCTTAAAAAAGATGTGTTCAGAGTTTAAAGTTGAATCTATCAACTAGCGTTGCTCTGGTTGGTTGTAGCGCTATCCTATTGCGTGCAGAGGGAATTTGAAAGACAATCGTTTATCCCGCCCCTCGGATTGAGCCCAGCCAATGGGGAGTTCCCAGACCCAACATCTGGATGTGGGGCTGGCTTGTCAGGCTAGCCGTTTGGGTCAGACAGGTAAGGAGACAGACAGATGTTCTAGATTATGTTTACCAGCATCTCCAGTGTCTCCTTTCTCTCCAGGGGGGCCAGGGTTTCTGGGTACGCAGGGCAGAGTGTCACCTGCAAGAAGAGGAGGGGTCAAACAGGAAAAGGAGGGGTCAAATTAGAAGTGGGAAGGGTTGGGGGAAGAATCATGGAGTTTTGGGACAGGTAATCAAAACGTGTTGCTGGAGTTGTTCTTCTGCAGATTTTACACAATCTTAATTTAAAGTTGACTTCTGAACTTGACTTCACCTCTAACCCCCTTCGGCCCTGGGGTACCAAAGGGTCCTGGAGGTCCCGGGTCCCCAGGGATCCCACGCTCTCCTACTGCTCCAAGTATACCTCGCCCCGGGAGACCCGCAGGTCCCGATAACCCCTTCGGCCCTGAGAGTCCCGGAAGGCCTCTATCTCCAGGAAAACTGGGGAAACTTTCACCCTGAAAAAAAAACAGAGGAGTGATTGAAAGACAACATTGTCCCTCTCCTTCCTCTCTCTGTGCGTTTCCGTTGTCTTCGGGAAACAACAACAAACTTTGAGCTAGCAAGCTACATGCTGAAAACCTTTATAAGAAAATTTTGGATGGTGCAACAAGGCATATGTACAAATAATATGTTTAGGGCATTTCCTCTCTAACTGGGACGTTTTGGGACTAATGTTAATTTTCGTCAGACGAGACGAGACTAAATATGTTCGTCAACGACCTTTTTTTCCATGACTAAGACGAGACGATGACGAGACTGCACCAACGTCCAAAAACGCTAACTAAGACTAAATTAACATGCATTATTGTTGACGAATAAAGACGAGACTAAAATGTTTTTTTGCAAAAAAATAAAAACTAAGAAAAAAATCTCTCTTCATTTTCGTCTACAATCGTCTCTACTTTTTCATCATGAGATAGAATATTCAGCTGTTATGCCTTCAAAATATTCCAAATGCTGCCGGCCTGTGGCTGCAACACAAAACTACGTGGAGCAAAAACACAACAACCATAGACAGTAGCGAACACCAGACATTTCTGCCAGAGCGCCGAGCACCGAGCGCCGAGCGCCGAGCGCCAACGACACGCTAGGTAGAAGGAAGAGGCTCGATATTTGGTCGCATATTACGTACAATGATATTGACAAAAAGTCAGAATGTGTCATTATAACTGACAGGAAGCACTGTGGACAAAAAATATCGTTGAAAAACACCACCAACCTTAATGGACAACCCACACATTCAGTAAGTTCACTTAAATTAACGTCTCATAAGCTAATAATGATTTTAGGCATCTACGCAGTAAATCAACCAGTTAGCTATGGTGTTGTGGCACATTCATTATGCAGGTTATATTTTAGAGCCATTACACCATTATATAAGATATATTGAGTTTTCTTTTGACTAAAACTAGACTAAAATGACGAGACTTTTGGCCGATTAAAACTTGACTAACAAAAAAAGATATGTGAATAACTAACAAGGACATTTGGCACAAGACTAAGACTAAATTAAAAATAGGTGACAAAATGAACACTATTTGGGACTGATTGGTGGGATTGTTGTGGACGAAGTACACACGGAGATACACTGGTAAGAGCCAATGAGGTTTAACCATGTATCATCTAATTTAAATAGCTCACGTTACTGTATTGTGTCACCAGTTAACTTCATTTAATATTGTATATGGCGTTTTCTTTTGCGGGGTGCAAATGTTCCACCAAAACAAGTATATTTGTTTAAATACTTCATTTAAGAACGGTTTGACACATATTTTGCCTTTAACAAATATTGCGCTCCCCTGCGATTTGGATATTGCACAAGTCAATATTGCGATTTCGATAAAATTGCGATTAATTGTGAAGCCCTACCTCGGGGCCAGGGTTTCCAGGGGCCCCTGGGGGCCCATCGAGCCATCACTGGACAATATTCTGCACTATGCATATTTATACAGTATCTCACAAAAGTGAGTACACCCCTCACATTTTAGTAAATATTTCATTATATCTTTTAATGGGACAACACTGAAGAAATTACACTTTGCTACAATGTAAAGTAGTAAGTGTACAGCTTGTATAACAGCGTAAATGTGCTGTCCCCTCAAAATAACTCAACACACAGCCATTAATGTCTAAACCGCTGGCAACTAAAGTGAGTACACCCCTATGTTAAATTCCCATAGAGGCAGGCAGGTTTTTATTTTTAAAGGCCAGTTATTTCATGGATCCAGGATACTATGCATCCTGATAAAGTTCCCTTGGCCTTTGGAATAGTATAATTATTCTCATTTTCATTGAAAAAAATGATTGAAGTGTGATTTTTTTGCGAGGATCTGTACCAAACAAAGATGTTTTCTGTAGTCTGTAGATAGGATTTGTAGGCCGGGACGTCTCCGCAGCACCACAATACTTCATTTAAGAACGGTTTGACACATATTTTGCCTTTAACAAATATTGCGCCCCCCTGCGATTTGGATATTGCACTAGTCAATATTGCGATTTCGATAAAATTGCGATTAATTGTGAAGCCCTACCTCGGGGCCAGGGTTTCCAGGGGCTCCTGGGGGCCCGTCGAGTCCTCTTCTCCCTGAGAATCCTTGTCCGCCTGCAGGGCCTTGTCGGCCCCTGTTTCCTTTCTCACCTGGAGACAAAAGTCCAAACAGAACCATTGATAAACTGACATTACATCATGGCTGAAGTCACATTCATTTCCATTTCCTCATGGAGTTCAGGAGAGATGAGACAGGTGAGTAAGGTAAGTATTTAATGGTCAAACTCACCTTTAACATCCACCACGGTGAAATATCCCTTCTGACCTTTAAACCCCTGGATACCTGGAAATCCACCCAGACCCTGCAAACAAAACAAAGAAACGGATGATCCGATATCGACTGATAAAATCCAGAGATGGGTCTTTTAAGAGGCTTTGTTTTTAAGTTAGAGTAAATATATTAGTATCATATGAAACTAGACTAGGGCTGCACGATATGAGGAAAATATTCCATATGCGATAACGTTGTTGAATATCATGATAAGGATATTACTTGCGATATATAAACAGCTAGTAAAGTGTTCTCAGTTCTGACTTTCTGTTGCTTTTAGTATTCTTCTAAAATACAACAAGGCAAGACAGCTTTATTTGTGTAGCACATTTCAGCAACAGGGCAATTTGAATTAGAACCTGACCAATGAAGGATTTTTAAGGCCGATATCGATACAAATATTTGGTGATTTAAAAGTCCGATATTCCGATATATCGGCGGATAAATCCATAAAAAAATCCAGAAATGCGTAACAAAACATAAACAGATTTCCCTAACATTAGTTATTTGTTGTTATTGAGTCCTCACTAAAATAATATGATAATGCAGTTTAAAAATAAACTTGTTTGTTTTATTGTCTCAACAGAACATCAAAATATATTAAAGTTCTGATAAATAAAATGTATAAAAATACAAACTTAAGATGTTGTAGAGCGCCCTCTGGTGGACAAACTATGCAACACCAACACTCAGAACATAGTTGTGTCCATTTTTATTTATTTTTTAAATATTCACTTATCAGAATCATTTATTTGTCATTATAAATGATTCTGATAAATTAATATTTAAAAATAAATAAATAAATAAAATTATCGGCCATTATAAATGCCGATACCAATAGTTCGGAAAATGCCTAATATCGGCCGATAATATCGGTCGGGCTCTAATTCAAAGTGATTTACATAACACATAAAACAAGAGCAGTTAAAAACGATTAAAAAAATTACAATAGAAGTTACAGTGCAGTATAAGAAATTAAACAATAAAAAGCAGTTAAAAATATAAAGCAGATTTTAGGTTGCTAGTATGGGACAATGTATAAGTCGTTGCTCTATACACGTAATCCTTGCCGTTCCCACCAGTCTGACTTTTTAATTCTCTTTATATTGCTTGTTGAATTTAAAACAAATGAAAGGAAATCATTTCTAACATTCTTTTATTGAACAAATTGAAGATTGAATTGAACATAAAAGGCACTACTTAAAAAAGAATGAGTTACATTTTAATTAGCAATTTTTTTACTGATATTTTCACAAAAAAACTCCTCTATGTCTATCGCGATATGTTGCAGCCTTTTGCGATATGTATATTGCGCTAGTTGATATTGCGATGGCGATAAAAAACTGATATATTGTTCAGCCCTAAACTAAACTATCTAAGGAATCTATGTTATGCTAAATAACGCTCCAACGTTAGTAGACATTTTGGCCGTGGACGTTTCCACAGATGTGTGGGTTAGGGCACATGTGTCAAACTTAAGGCCCGCGGGCCAAATCCGGCCCACATATCAATTTAGGTTCACAATACATTTTGGCCCACCTAGTTGTGCGCCAACCCAAAAACATGGGAAACTGTTTTTGAACTTGCAATTACGCGACACTCAGAGCAGAATTTGGCAAATGTGCCGACTCTGAGGAGTAAGCCCTGACTGCAGTACACAGATCGAGGAGTGGCTCAACGTGGGTGGAGCTAAACATTTGACTCCGCACACTTGCCCAATAGCAACCGTAAGAGGAAGAATGTGTGTCAGAGGGAAAAACCAAAACACAGAACTTTCACCCCGGAGACTGGCGATCGTTTCCCACGTGCAACGTTTGCTTTCCCCGTTCTTCTTTTCCTTAACCCAACCGAGTATGAGGGTCGTGGAGCATGTTAACCCAGGCTTAGAGCCACTTACTGGGGCTTGGAGGTGAGGCTGAGGGCCCTGGAGGTCAAAGCCCAGCCATAGAGGCCCTAACTGGGGCTTGGGAGGGAGCATGAGGGGCCTGGAGCATGTTAACCCAGGCTTAGAGCCACTTACTGGGGCTTGGAGGTGGGTTCAGAAATTCCCCCAGAACCAGAGAGTTTGCATATTCAGGCTGTGAAAGAGTTTGTTGTGAGTCAGCTGTGTGGTAGCCTACTTAGAAAATGTAATCATTGTTTTGCTTGATTTGCTAAATTCTAGGATGGCTTTGGACCTTTTTTGCTGACTTTTTCAGGGCTTTATGTCGACCAAACTGTAAGTGAGAAGACTATATGAGACATGCAATAACTGAGTCAAAGATATTTGACTTTTTCGATGAAATAAAAGCATGTCAATAAACTCTACATGTCTGGCCCTTGATGTGATTCTCTTTTTCCAGTGTGGCCCTTAGTGATATTGAGTTTGACACCGCTGGGTTAGGGTATACCATCTCTGCATTAAAGAAAGCACTTTTTCTGTCTCTTTGTAACTGATTTGGGGTAAAATTCTTAAAGACAACATCACTTTTTTTAAATAATGCAGCAGGTTAGAGGATTCCTTGTACAATTTACAGCATTGCTTCTCTGAGAATATCTGTCATAGTCAAGATAAACTTAGTCTGGCTATCACCAGACCAAGCTCAATCTTTTAAGATTGAACATTAGTCTGGGGAGTCTGCTCTGTATTTTCTACTGCACAAGAGGTGTGATCAACGGGCATAGTTGAAATGACTCTGTAGGCAATTGGATAGTCCTTCAACCAATCAGAACGGTGGCCGCTATGTTGAATGTAAACAAGAAGCTGCTTGGTCGCTTCGCTATCGTCATCGTGTTAAACCCGCCAATAGCGCGCCAGGTGGATAAGCCAGTTTGTGATTGGTTCCCGCAAATTTGAAATGGAAGCAGGATAGAAAAACGTACAGGCATTTTGGCCATGGCCGTTTCAATAGATGAATGGGTTAGGGTATACCAGCTCTGAATTAAGGAAAGCACTTTTTCTGTCTCTTTGTAACTGCTTTGGGGTAAATTCTTAAAGACAACATCACTTTTTTAAATAATGCAGCAGGTTAGAGGGTTCCTTGTACACTTTACAACATTGCTTCTCTGAGAATATCTGTCATATTCAAGATAAACTGGTATTTTAACTGAAATATGCCTAATCAAATCAATAATAAATTAAATCCAATCGGACCTTGTGAATCTGAATAAAAAACAATTCAGGAAATCAGAAGTGATACCCAGCCCTTATCAATCAATCAAATAAACAAACAAATCAACCACCAACAGTTCATATGGCTGCTGACCCCTGACCCCGACTCACCTGTTGTCCCCGCACTCCTGTGTCTCCAATTAAACCTGCGTCTCCTCTCTGCCCTGGGGCCCCAGGGACTCCAGAAAACCCCGGAGAACCCGGGTAACCCACAGGCCCGGGGGCCCCCTTCAGTTCAACTGTGGGGCCACAAGCGCAGCCGCCAGAACTGCCTGAAATACAGAGATAGATTTCAAAATAGGGATAGAAATGTGACGTCAATATTATGTGGAGTTCCTCAGGGATCCTAGCCTGGTCCTACCAGACTCTGGTCCATTAGCCTGGTCCTACCAGACTCTAGTACATTAGCCTGGTCCTACCAGACTCTGGTCCATTAGCCTGGTCCTACCAGACTCTAGTACATTAGCCTGGTCCTACCAGACTCTAGTACACTAGCCTGGTCCTACCAGACTCTGGTACATATCATTTGTACAGAGTCTGGCCACTCTCCATTGACAAGTGTTAACTTCCTTGAAGGCGGGTCCTCTGTGGAAGTTTAAAACTATTGGATCTGCCCAGAGCCACTCTGGATCTGCTGTAACCAATCGCTAACATTTGGTCGTGACGTATGTCATGCACATTTGCAACAAGAGGAGGGAGACAGACAACTATCGTCTTATATTTAGCATTAGCATTGCTAGCGTTAGCCTTAGCCAACTCCTTCACCACTAACGGAGCGAGCTGGAAAATCAAACTGTTCCCGAACCCCGTGGGGAGGAGGGCACAACATCATGGCCACCAACACAACTCAGCAAAGATTGTTCTTGCTCGGGCTTTAACTTCTGGATATTCTGCAGCGTTGCCACAACAGACCAAATGGCTTCGCTCGCATCTTTCTAGCGCACGTCCTCAACGTCATCGTTCTCAGCTCCCTCTGTTCGCTGATTGGACCGCCAAATATTTGACCAGAGAAAACCATAGAATATACAGCGAACCCAGACGGAGTACTGAAGAGAAATGAAAATTGAGCGGAAGTACGTAGGAGGGCGGAGCCAGGCTACTGGGAACCATCCTGGGGCAACTGTTTCTGCATCTGTTTGTCAAACTGAAACCAACAACCTATAAACAATCAATCAACCAATCTAGATGTCAATGAATCATGTCCAGACTCTGACCTTTTAACCCTTTGAAGCCCCGGGCCCCCGGGGGTCCCGGTTCACCTGGATCTCCAGACACTCCTGGGGCGCCAGGAAGACAGTAAGTACCTGAAGAGAAAAACAGAAAGTCAGCAGGAGGACAAAATGAAATGATATGTATTGATTCTTAATCATGGACTGTACTCATATAGCTGTTTCTGCAATATGAGCCATCACTGGACAATATTCTGCACTATGCATATTTATACAGTATCTCACAAAAGTGAGTACACCCCTCACATTTTAGTAAATATTTCATTATATCTTTTAATGGGACAACACTGAAGAAATTACACTTTGCTACAATGTAAAGTAGTAAGTGTACAGCTTGTATAACAGTGTAAATGTGCTGTCCCCTCAAAATAACTCAACACACAGCCATTAATGTCTAAACCGCTGGCAACTAAAGTGAGTACACCGTAAAGTTCCCTTGGCCCCCACATCATCACATACCCTTCACCATACCCCACATCATCACATACCCTTCACCATACCCCCACATCATCACATACCCTTCACCATACCCCCACATCATCACATACCCTTCACGATACCCCACATCATCACATACCCTTCACCATACCCCCACATCATCACATACCCTTCACCATACCTAGAGATTAACATGGGGTACTTTCCATAAGATCATCTCTCAATGCAAATCCAACCAGCTATTAGGCTAACTGAAATAAAACCATGTTAATCTCTAAGTATGTTGAAGGGGATGTGATGATGTGGGGCTATTTTAATTCCAAAGGTAAACGATGAAATATTTACTAAAATGTGAGGGGTGTACTCACTTTTGTGAGATACTGTGTATTTATCACTCTTTGTTCCCTCCAACTGTGCAATATGTCATTTCTATTCATCTGTATATCTGGGTTTATATAATGTCTGTTTATATAAGGGTGTTTATTGTGTAAATATGTTGGTTTTATTACTATTATTATTATTATAACTAATTCTATTTTTTTCTATTTCTTATACTTTATGTATATTTTTTCTCCTATGTCTACTTAATGTGTATTTGTGTTATTCTGATGTGTGTACATTTTTTTCTTTTGAGCTGCTGTAGCACAGGAATTTCCCCAGTGTGGGATTAATAAAGTCTATCTTAAAAACTGTGGCTGTAGCAGCAGTGACGTCACCCTTTGGTTTGTGTTTGGCAATTAGGTCGTCGCCATCTTGGTATTTTGAAACCAGACGAAACGATTCATGACGAGAGGGCTGAGCTGGGGAGAATGATGCAGCTGAACCAGTTTTCTATGGTTGCAGTGGCGCTGCTGCGCTAAGCTTTACGCTCAAGAGGGAAAGTTGCTGATTTTCAACCCTTCTGAAGCGAGTCATCCAGCAGAGATTTATTGGTGGGCAAACGGAAAATCAGGTACTGGTGCGATTCATCTGCATGTACGGCAGAACAGAAAGTCTGCAGACTTTGCTTTAAGTTACCAGCTACTGCTAAAGATGTTTTTAGGCGAGGAGTAGAGGCCTATTTTAAAGGTCCCATGGCATGAAAATGTCACTTTATGAGGTTTTTTAACATTAATATGAGTTCCCCCAGCCTGCCTATGGTCCCCCAGTGGCTAGAAATGGTGATAGGTGTAAACCGAGCCCTGGGTATCCTGCTCTGACTTTGAGAAAATGAAAGCTCAGATGGGCCGATCTGGAATCTTCCCTTTATGATGTCAAAAGGGGAAAGGTTACCTCCCCTTTCTCTGCTTTGACCACCCAGAGAATTTGGCCCACCCATGAGAAAGAGAGACATCATGGCTTGAAAACAAGCAAAGTGGCAGTTGGTGAAGGCCACACCCCCACCCTCCACCTTGCCCCCCCCCTCTCTCCTCCTCAATAGCATTTAAAGCTACAGACACAGAAATGGCACATCCTAAGGAAAGCTCATTGTGGGACTGGCTCTAGCGGCTGGAATTCTGCACCAAGGCTGAATTTTGGGGAAAAGTCTTCAGATACAGTATTAGGGGACCACTAAGGCCTATATAAAGAGACTTCAGATACAGTATTAGGGACCACTAAGGTCTATATAAAAGAGACTTCAGATACAGTATTAGGGGACCACTAAGGTCTATATAAAGAGACTTCAGATACAGTATTAGAGGACCACTAAGGTCTATATAAAAGAGACTTCAGATACAGTATTAGAGGACCACTAAGGCCTATATAAAGAGACTTCAGATACAGTATTAGGGGACCACTAAGGTCTATAAAGAGACTTCAGATACAGTATTAGGGGACCACTAAGGTCTATATAAAGAGACTTCAGATACAGTATTAGAGGACCACTAAGGCCTATATAAAGAGACTTCAGATACAGTATTAGGGGACCACTAAGGTCTATATAAAAGAGACTTCAGATACAGTATTAGGGGACCACTAAGGCCTATATAAAAGCATCCAAGCATGTCATAGGACCTTTAATGAACACAGTTTTAGCATGGTTAGCATTGCTAAGCCTCTGTCCTGGTTGACAGGTCTTATAGCTTCTGCTGCTTTATCATCTGTTTTAAAATAAATGGGAGCATCATTTACTAAATGATCATCATGCTGTGTTGAAGAAGACTTGAAACCAGCGATTGAGACCATCAACTCATTATGAAAAGACTTCTATAGAAACAGACTTCTCTTTGGAGCCAGTGGAGTCGCCCCCTGCTGGAAGTTACAGAGAATGCAGCTTTAAGGAGGTTCTGCGTAGGGCTGGGCAATATATCGATATTATATCGATATCTTGATATGAGACTAGATATCGTCTTAGATTTTGGATATTGTAATATCGTGATATGACATAAGTTTTGCCTTTTCCTGGTTTTAAAGGCTGCATTACAGTGAAGTGATGTCATTTTCTGAACTTACCAGACTGTTCTAGCTGTTCTATTATTTGCCTTTTCCCCACTTAGACATTATGTCCACATTACTGATGATTATTTATCTAAAATCTAAGTGTGAAGATATTTTGTTAAAGCACCAATTGTCAACCCTAGAATATCGCCGCAATATCGATATCGAGGTATTTGGTCAAGAATATCATGTTATCTGATTTTCTCCCTATCGGCCAGCCCTAATTCAGCGTTGGCTTCACTTTTCAGACCTGAAAGCTTCGTCCGTTATTTTTACAGGCTATGTTCTTAATATCCAACAGTAAAATAACTTTACTGGACAGTCCCTCCAGAAAAACGCGATTATGCGATTGCATAATTCAATGTATAATCAGCCAAAGTCCTTTGGGGCTTGCATGATTTCATAATCCCCGCATTTTCGTTGCAAAAAAGTCACATATATCTTAGCAGAAATTTAAAAAATGTTGCGTTTACTTCACACAAGAGCAGCCATTTTCCCCTGTTGCCATGGGAACGTTGATGAAGTGACGTAATTACGCGACGTGAACATCATCGAAAAGCTGCAAACCCCGCGATGAAGCCGTGAGGAAACCGCAATTTTTGCAAGTTCCCGCAATTTCATCGCATAAAATTGCATAAATATCCCGCATATTCCATCGCATTTTTTAAGAAAACGTGCCGCATAATCAAGGATTTTTGCCCAAAACAATCACAAAAAAACTCCGCATTTTTCTGGAAGGACTGACTGAACCAATTTAAATGACTGTAGATGAGGAAACCAACAGGTAGAAACCGTGTTCTCTGGTACCTGGACTCCCCTGTTCCCCTTTCAGTCCTCTGGGTCCGGGGTGTCCTGGTTTTCCAGGTTCTCCAGGTGTTGGATTGCCTGTATACACCTGACCTGGATCTCCTTTGTCCCCTCTGGATCCTGGAACTCCCCTCTGACCCACAACACCTGGCGGGCCTGAAGAGGAGCAACAAAGAACTTCATTCACTGACATTTTATACACCTTTAAATGAGTAGGGCTGGGTATCCGTCAAAAACCTTTGATACCGGTACCCATACCAGATACTTTTTTCGATACCAATTTTATAAAATCCATTATAACAAAAAGAAATTACAACATTACACATTACAAATCTTTTTATTTATTTTTCAGCTCCTCCTATACGTGAGTCCATCTCTGTGTAACTTAAGAGTTTTTCCTGCGTGTCTCTACGACCTGTAACGTTAAACAGCCAATCACAGACCAGCGTTTCCTCTATGTTGGTTTATAAATTTCTGCTGCCACGGAATCAGAAATAGGGCTGTACTAAAGGCCGTCTATCAGCGGTGATTGTTAGAGTGCATGTCGGAGAATAGCACGAACACGATATCGATGTTATATTGATTTTGTGATAAAAAGGGAGAGAAAGAATA
>NC_050177.1:14917262-14929762 GCF_008315115.2 Sander lucioperca
AACAAACTTTCAGGGCGTGGAAACACCCCATAATCTGTGGCCTGCTGTAGAGAATAGAGCTGCAACAATTAGGCTACATCTCCACCGCTACGTTTTGGTTTTTAAGCGTTTGAGTTTTGAGCTCAAAGTGATCTCGGTGCACCAAGTGTTTTTATCTCCAGTAGAAGAACTAATCTCTGTTTAAAGAGGCGCTATGCAGTTTTGGCCATTTCCAAGACTAAGTCCAAAGCCAGTCAAGACATTTTTGACCCTCCTAATGTACAACTGATCCCGAATCAGCAGACAAAAACAAGGCAAGTCTTCAAAATAGGGGACTCGAGACCGGACTTGAGTACTACAGCCCTGTGCAGTACTATAACAGTACTACTAAACTACCCAGTAGTATACAATAGTATCTAAAAGTGTCTCCACATTGATGAAATACAACATTACAATGCTCCGTTATTAAACATCTGTATGCAAGTCAGGTGGTGTACAGCACAGGTGTACTTACAGTACAAGTATACTTACAGGTATTCCAGGGTACGAGATGAAGGAGGTCACTGCATCTCCTGGAAATCCCTTCAGTCCTGGAAAACCCTGCAGAATAAAACACAGTTAGCAGTGGTGACTATAAGACTAAGTCAGTTGTGTGTCAGTTGATTGATCAACTCATATATAATATAATATAATATAATAAAAATAAAAAAAACCTAATTTAAATATGCAATAATTAAGATCAGTGTATATGATGGAATCCTGACATTAGAATGTACCAGAGGCCACCAAATTTGGGCTATTACAGCCAAAAATGCCCCTGGACCCCCCTACACTAAAGCAGTATGGATTGGTTCACGGATATGTCAGTTAATCATTAATCATCATAATAAATAAATGATCTGTAGGCTACTCAGAATCCGTGATTTGGAAATTAGGGCTACGCCCCTGATAACATCAACCCTGTTATGCACAGACTTATTTGAATTATTGTGCAAAGTCTCCGAAAAGATACTGCAGTTTCAGCGTCTGGAAGGACTACGGTCGCACAGGAGAGCCTTCTGGAAAGACCCTTGTGTTAGCATTCATGCTCAACGATCACAGTGATGCTAGCTTGAAGGGACGTAGAGAAATTGAACATAACCTAACATGATTTAAGGATTCATAGCTATGGATTTGTTGTACAAAGACACCGACGAAAAGGCCGACGATCGCATCCGTGTTTAAGGATGTTTTCAAGGTGTTTAAATTCCCACGGAGTCTTGTGGATAAACAGTAAGAACTATTAATAATAATGTCTAAAAGCTGAAGCTAAAACCTTAAATAATTCGGACATTTCGTGTTTGTTATTGAGTGATCGGTGACTCTGACCGGCTCTCCATCAGGTCCGGGTCTTCCAGGAAATCCAGGCTCTCCTCTCTCTCCTTTGGTTCCGTTACATCCGTCCAGACCTGGAAAACCAGGACCGCCGGCAGGACCCGGGTGACCCTGAAACACACAAGCACACAGTCCTTTCACTATGTCTGGGCCAATCAGAGCAGCGGAAGAGGCTGAGAGGGCGGGGCTTCTTACCGGGAGTCCTTCCAAACCCAGAAAACCAGGAACGCCAACACTTCCCTGAAACAACAAACGGCATAAAACTGAAGTTGAGTCACAGACTGCAAGACCTGCGATTGGTCAGAAAAACGTCAACAAACTAAAACTAAACTTGAATCATTTTAAAGTGCTCATATTCTGCTCATTTTCAGATTCATAATTGTATTTAGGGGTTGTATCAGAATAGGTCTACATGGTTTAATTTTCTAAAAACACCATATTTTTGTTGTACTGCACATTGCTGCAGCTCCTCTTTTCACCCTGTGTTCAGGTCTCTGTTTTAGCTACAGAGTGAGACCTCTCACTGCTGTAACATCTTTGTTGGCAGTCGCACATGCTCAGTAGCTAGGTAAGACCACATGCTCAGTAGCTAGGTAAGATCACATGATCAGTAGCTAGGTAAGACCACATGCTCAGTAGCTAGGTAAGATCACATGCTCAGTAGCTAGGTAAGATCACATGCTCAGTAGCTAAGTAAGACCACATGCTCAGTAGCTAAGTAAGACCACATGCTCGGTAGCTAAGTAAGACCACATGCTCGGTAGCTAAGTAAGACCACATGCTCGGTAGCTAAGTAAGACCACATGCTCGGTAGCTAGGTAAGATCACATGATCAGTAGCTAGGTAAGACCACATGCTCAGTAGCTAGGTAAGACCACATGCTCAGTAGCTAGGTATGCTCAGTAGCTAGGTAAGATCACATGCTCAGTAGCTAAGTAAGACCACATGCTCAGTAGCTAAGTAAGACCACATGCTCGGTAGCTAGGTAAGATCACATGATCAGTAGCTAGGTAAGACCACATGCTCAGTAGCTAGGTAAGACCACATGCTCAGTAGCTAGGTATGCTCAGTAGCTAGGTAAGACCACATGCTCAGTAGCTAGGTAAGGACTACATGAGCTAGCTAGCTGTTTCTCCAACTTCAGTAGTACAAGGCAGGATTAGCCGGGAGACTTCTTCTAAACGAGGGCGCACTTCCAACTTTGCGTGGAATACCTGCAGAACAGGGACATGGAAGTAGTTCTTTTGTAGATTATGGTGAACTAGTGTGTGTTGTAGCAGTGTTTTGACATTGAGAACGAGCTAGCATGCTACGGTTAGCCACCTCGTCTCAGCTAGTGACGTAGAAAGCCGTGCAGATTTTGACCAGCTCACCCAGAGACTGAAGGCAGGACACATTCAGAAACCGTATCTCACTCTAAACACCATGGATGGTTTTTCTTTCAAAGTTTGTATGTGTGTGGAAGCACCAGAGACACAAAATAACTCCCCAAATGTTCATAATATGGGCACTTTAACAGCAAAAACAGATCGGCCATCTTGTCTTCTGGGCAGAATAAAACAGAACCATCGTGTTTATTCACCGAGTCTCCTTTCAGTCCTCGAGCTCCTGTCGGCCCCTCGTCTCCTCTGTGGCCCTTCTCCCCCGAAGGCCCCTGGGGGCCCGGGAAACCCGGGGGCCCCTGAGGGCCCTGCCGCCCCAGAGGACCCGGAGCGCCCTGCAGAACACAGATAACACTGTTAGAGCCAGAGTAGGGCTGCTTGATTATGGAAAAAAATCATTATCACGATTAAAGGTCCCATGGCATGAAAATGTCACTTTATGAGGTTTTTTAACATTAATATGAGTTCCCCTAGCCTGCCTATGGTCCCCCAGTGGCTAGAAATGGTGATAGATGTAAACCGAGCCCTGGGTATCCTGCTCTGACTTTGAGAAAATGAAAGCTCAGATGGGCCAATCAGGAATCTTCCCTTTATGATGTCATAAGGGGAAAGGTTACCTCCCTTTTCACTCTTGTCCACCCAGAGAATTTGTAAAAACACGTAAAAACGCAAATATCAGCCCGATATATCGGCCGGCTGATAAAATCGGTCTATAACTACAGGCAAGGATGGAAATAAAAGGAAGGAAGGGATAAGGGAAAGAAAGTAAGAAAGAATCAATAAAGGATGGAAAAAGACAGAATGTAAGGAGGGTAAGGAGGGAAGAAGAAAGGAAGTATGTAGGGAAGAAAAGAAGACTAGGAAAGGATAGTAGGATGGAAAAAAGGAGGCATGGATGGAAAGAGGGAAGGAAGGAAAGAAGACAGAAGAAAGGACGCCCGCAGGGAAGGAAGGAGGATTCAGTTTCCTGTCTCAGAGGAGAGAAGAAACTAGAAAATATAGAAAACATTTAACGAACTGACATCACACAAGTTTACCTGTTTTATCATAAAAAAAATGACTGAAACTGATGAATGGATGAACTGAATAGTTGGAGATTAATGTAATAGTTGACAACTAATCTATGAATCTTTGCAGCTCTAAACTATGTTAGTTTTAAAATAAGTATGTAAGGAGGGAAGGAAAGAAGAAAGGAAGGAGGTAGGGAAGGAGGTAGGGAAGGAAATGAAGAAAAGGGAAGGAAAGTAGGATGGAAAGAAAGGAGACAAGGATGGAAAGAAAAGGGAAGGAAGGAATAATGGAAAGAAAGGAAAGGAAGAATCAATAAGGGTGTAAAAAGTGAAGGAAGGACTAAATTCAGTCCTTCCAGAAAAATGTGGAGTTTTTTGGTCCTTGATTATATAAGTTTAATATAAGATTTTGGTCTTATGATTATGGGGCACGTTTTCTTAAAATATGCAAAGAAGCAGAATATTTATGCAATTTTATGCGATGAAATTGCGGGAACTTGCAAGGACTGCGGTTTCATCGTGGCTTCATCGCAGGGTTTGCAGCTATTCGATAATGTTCACGTTGCGTGATTACGTCGCTTTATGACGTCACTTCATAACGTCGCTTCATAACGTGACTTCATAACGTGACTTCATAACGTGACTTCATAACGTCAATTCATAACGTCACTTCATAACGTCACTACATAACGTCACTACATAACGTCGCTACATAACGTCGCTACATAACGTCGCTACATAACGTCGCTTCATAACGTCGCTTCATAACGTCGCTACATAACGTCGCTACATAACGTCGCTTCATAACGTCGCTTCATAACGTCAATTCATAACGTGGCTTCATAACGTGGCTTCATAAAGTCGCTTCATAACATGGCTTCATAACGTGGCTTCATAAAGTCGCTTCATAAAGTCGCTTCGTAACGTCGCTTCGTAACGTCGCTACGTAACGTCGCTACGTAACGTCGCTTCGTAACGTCGCTTCGTAACGTCGCTTCGTAACGTCGCTTCGTAACGTCGCTTCGTAACGTCAATTCGTAACGTCAATTCGTAACGTCAATTCGTAACGTCAATTCGTAACGTCAATTCGTAACGTGGCTTCGTAACGTGGCTTCGTAACGTCGCTTCGTAACGTCGCTTCATAACGTCGCTTCATAACGTCGCTTCATATCGTCGCTTCATATCGTCGCTTCATAACGTCGCTTCATAACGTCGCTTCATAACGTCGCTTCATAACGTCGCTTCATAACGTCGCTACATAACGTCGCTACATAACGTCGCTACATAACGTCGCTTCATAACGTCGCTTCATAACGTCGCTTCATAACGTCGCTTCATAACGTCAATTCGTAACGTCGCTTCGTAACGTCAATTCGTAACGTGGCTTCGTAACGTGGCTTCGTAACGTGGCTTCGTAACGTCACTTCATAACGTCGCTACATAACGTCGCTTCATAACGTCGCTTCATAACGTCGCTTCGTAACGTCAATTCGTAACGTCAATTCGTAACGTCAATTCGTAACGTGGCTTCGTAACGTGGCTTCGTAACGTCAATTCGTAACGTCACTTCATAACGTCGCTACATAACGTCGCTTCATAACGTCGCTTCATAACGTCGCTTCATAACGTCGCTTCATAACGTCAATTCATAACGTCACTACATAACGTCACTTCATAACGTCGCTTCATAAAGTCGCTTCATAACGTCACTTCATAACGTCACTCCATAACGTCACTTCATAACGTCACTTCATAACGTCACTTCATAACGTCACTTCATAACGTTCCCATGGAAACAGGGGAAAATGGCAGCTCTTGTGTGAAGTAAACGCAACATTTTTCAACTTTCTGTAAGATATATGTGACTTTTTTGCAATGAAAATGCGGGGATTATGAAATCATGCAAGCCCCGCATATTTTGCGCGGAAATCTGCAATTTATGCGGCGAAAGTGCGGCGTATTTGAAAAAATGCCCCCCCCCGCATAAATATGCAGACTTTGGCTGATTATGCGTTGAATTATGCAATCACATAATCACGTTTTTCTGGAGGGACTGTAAAGAGTGAAAACACCTTCAACTGTGGTATTTCCATTCATAATTTTCCAGTTTGAATGTTTTTTTTTTAAGTCAGAACACGAGACAAAATAAGAGCTTACTTGCAAAACGCATATTTTTTTTTTCTCCATTATTCTGTTTTTGTTATAATTAGGAGCCAAAATCATAATCACGATTCAACTTCCGATTAATTGCACAGCCCTTATTCGCTGGTTTAGAGCTTTTTCTGAACCTCATTATCCGTTTAGTCTATTCAATTTCATTTATAGTGTCAAATCATAACAGGAGCTCTCGGGACCCTCTACAGATAGAGGGGGTCTAGACCACACTCTGTAATTTACAAGAGCAAGAATTAAGGGCAACAGTGGCGAGGAAAAACTTTAACGTCCTGGTGCAAATACAGATGTTGCCTGTGACACGTAATGTTGTTTTCTGACCACAGGGGGGCAGTGTGACACAACAACACACACCCACACACACACCCACACACACACACACACACACACACACACACACACAGAGTGTGTTTGAACAGCAGCCCAGACAGTCAGGATGTTAAATCAGTTGGAATGTGCCTTTAAATCAGCAGACATCAGATTACACATTCACACACACACAGACATAAACATTCACACACATTCACACACATTCACACAGACACACACACACACACACACACACACAGACATAAACATTCACACACACACACACACACACACACACACACAGACATAAACATTCACACACACACACACACACACACACATTCACACACACACACACACACACACACACATTCACACACACACACACACACACAACATTCACACACACACACACACACACACACACTCACACACCGATGGTGCCATAAGAGCAACTTGGGTTTAACCTTTTGGCGGCTGAACTTAACGGTCACGTGAACTTAATTCATAGAATATCATCCGCACCCGTTCATGAGAATACGTTGAAGCACTTCTGAATGTCCTGCTCAGATATATGTTATAGTTATTATTGATCAGCTGGTACACAGGTTTGAAAATGTATCAGTTCAAAGATAAACTGATCGAGGGTCAAAATAATCAATATCAACCTGCTGGTTTTTTCTGGTTCTGTGTGTGTGTGTGTGTGTGTGTGTGTGTGTGTGTGTGTGTGATGAGATGTGACAGCTGTGATCTCTGTTAGTCCGCGCTCTGTCCTTCTTTCTCTGAACGCACTGAGCTGTGAAATCACTGAGACAGAGGCCTTCCCACAATCCTCTCTGCCTGTCTGCTGCCCCCAGCTGTACAAACACACACACTGACCCAAACACACACACACACACACACAGATTGGAGGTCAGTTGATGTTTGTGGTCTGGACGACAGATACATGTTGTTTACTCGATCAGCTGACGCCTGATGTGCCGTTTGATTGGCTCCTGAATCACGTGATTCACAACATTACAGAAGTTCTTGAGTGCAGCGACACAAACACACGCTCAAACATCTGGACGAAAACATCTCCCGGACTGCGCGTCAACGCAGATCGCGGTGCCTCGCTTCGGTTCTTGCGGGCGGTCATCGCGCATGGTCGTCGCCGAGCATGTTTATATCTCTATAGCCCTCAGATGAGAGCTCATAGAGAATTGGACATTCCTGATCCTGAATTCTGAAATAGAAATGGTCCTCCTGCTGGGTTTTTTTGCGCCGCCACGTCCCGCCACGTCACGTAACGGCGTCATCTCGAACGTGCAACGTGATGACAGAAGCATTAGTTTTTCTTCTGCCGAAAGAACGAACGCTGTAGCTTTTCTAGTTTTTATTTCGGATCGATTTAAACGGGATCATGGAAACGACAATCTCACACAGGGTCCCGTATTACGTAAAAGTTGATTTTAACAACAGTGTGTGTGTGTGTGTGTGTGTGTGTGTGTGTGTGTGTGTGGAATCTGCTGACTCACTTTAAGGTAAACAGCTGCTAATTTAAAAAAACACACTCCTCCATCGGGCAGCTCATTAATACAGAGTGTGTGTGTGTGTGTGTGTGTGTGTGTGTGTGTGTGTGTGTACGTGCGTGTGCGTGTGTGTGCGTGCAGTTTACAATCCGACAGCGAAGGTGTCACAGGTCTGCTAACAGAAGAAGCCGTCAGTCTGCGGCTATGACGATTTGATTGGCTGCCGTGTGTGTGTGTGTGTGTGTGTGTGTGTGTGTGTGTGTGTGTGTGTGTGTGTGTGGGCGGAGTCTCACCCTCGCTCCTTTGGCTGGGAAACACTGACAGGTGGAGCAGTCCCGACCGGCGCACGGCTCCGTCAGATCGCCCTGGAAACAAGCAGAAAACACAAACAGCGTTACATCATTGCATCATCAGCACAGAGGAACATCAACAGCTACTTCAGTCCCTCCAGAAAAACGCGATTATGTGATCGCATAACTCAACGCATAATCAGCCAAAGTCTGCATATTTATTTTGGGGGCCGCATTTTTTGAAATACGCCGCATTTTCGCCGCATAAATTGCAGATTTCTGCGCAAAATATGCGGGGCTTGAATGATTTCATAATCCCCGCATTTTCATTGCAAAAAAGTCACATATATCTTAGCAGAAAGTTGAATAATGTTGCGTTTACTTCACACAAGAGCAGCCATTTTCCCTGTTGCCATGGGAACGTTATGAAGTGACATCATCGAAAAGCTGCAAACCCCGCGATGAAGCCACGATGAAACCGCAGTTTTTGCAAGTTCTCGCAATTTCATCGCATAAAATTGCATAAATATCCCGCATATTCCATCGCATTTTTTAAGAAAACGTGCCGCATAATCAAGGATTTTAGCCCGCAACAATCACAAAAAAACTCCACATTTTTCTGGAAGGACTGTACTCAACAGAGCGCCCCCTTTTCTTAACGGTTCCAGTTTCGGAAGTGTTTTTTTCCCGTCCAATTAAACTGCTGATATTACGGGTCCTATTATAACGATCTAAGCGCACAGCGTGAAGCGCCTGGTGCAGGTGTGTTTAGGGCGTGTCCAAATCCACTTTTGCTATTTTGACGGCAGAAAAAAGGGTCCGTGCGTCGGGCGCATGGTTCTAAAGGGTTGTACTTAGTGTCTTCATTAATCAGAGGGGTGTTTTGGGCGTAACATGCAATCAACCAATCAGAGATCATCTCCCATTCCCTTTAAAAGCCAGGCGTGTTTGGACCTTGGAGCATTGCTGTTATGATGGAGGATTTGCACCGTAATATTTTTATTAGTAATCTTCTGCATGTGTGTGTGCTGCTGTGTGTCCCTGTGTGTGTAACAAGCATAGTGTGCGTGCTGTGTACGAGCCTAGGAGCATTTTAATAATGCTCTGTTAAAATAACAATGAAATGCTGCGTTAAAATTAGACCAGGTTTTTGTTGGTCAATGGTGCCATCACTTCCCACTGCCTCAAGATAACAATACGCCCAGAATGCACCTGAACACACCTCCCTGTAAGACCAGCACGCCCAGAATGCACCTGAACACACCTCCCTGTAAGACCAGCACGCCCAGAATGCACCTGAACACACCTCCCTGTGAGACCAGCACGCCCAGAAACATTTGATTCAGCGACAAAAGGACGAGACTTTAACGGTAGCGGCTCCCTCAAGCCATTCGCGGGTTTGCTGGTGCGGTAAACATTTCCATCGTAACAGCGAGTTAGACCAATCACAGACGTTGCTGTTACGCTAAGGATTGTGGGTAGTGTAGTATTTCCCCATGACATAGTGAATGAAATGAGTTTTTTCTTAACCCTCGTGTTGTCTTCCCCGTCGACCATGTTGCAACTTTTTGTTTTTTTTGGGTCAAAATGTTTAAAAAAAAAATGTTTTTTGGCACTTTTTTCTGTGCTTTTTAGACAATTTTTCCTCATTTATCATGCTATAAAATTGACTAAAACGCCCAAATTCAATGAAAGTAGTGAACTGATCATTTATTTAATTTGTGAAGAGCGTTGTAGGGAACCATCCACGTTATTTTGTTTTAAAATTTGGTTGAAAGAAATGTTTCTGATACAGAAAACTTTTTGAAAGCGGGTCAAATTTGACTTCATGGGGTTTTTTTCGTGTTTTTTTGTGACTTATTTGGTGCACCTTCAATGTTTTTGGCGTTTTTTTACCTTAAACTTTTCTTAAAGATAGTCACGCGGACGTTCTTTTAAGCTCTCCCCGACATTTTTGTCACTTTTTTCCAAGTTTTTTGCAACTTTCTTCAGCTTTTTTGACATTTTCTTCCTACGTTTTTCAACGTTCTATTATCAATTTTTCTTTACATGCTATAAACTTACTCTAAAACACCCAAATTCAATGAAAGTAGTGAACTGATCATTTATTTAACTTGTGAAGAGCGTTGTAGGGAACCATCCACGCTATTTATTTTATAAAAATTGGTTGAAAGAAACTCACATTTCTGATATAGAAACTTTTTGAAAATAGGTCAGATTTGACCAACAGGAGGTTTAAAACAGAGATGATTTCATGTTTTTTGTGCCTTATTTGGTCCTCTTTTCAATGTTTTTGGCGTTTCTTTCCTTGAACTTGTCTTAAAGATAGTCATGTGGACTCCTAGCATTTGCCTATCCTGCCTATGGACCGGTGTGTTTGGTGTTTTCTCCAGCAGAGTGTTTTGTATTTTACGGTGTATTCTCGGTGTGCAGACAGTGAGGAATGTAAACAGAGACAGACAAGCATCTCTGAGATTCTCAGGAAGCAGACAGCTGACTGTGTGTGTGTGTGTGTGTGTGTGTGTGTGTGTGTGTGTGTGTGTGTGCGTGCGTGTGTGTGTCAGATAACGTCAGTGACAATCATGCATCCATTTCTACTGACCCACACCCTCTTTGAACAGTCTGAATGAGCACAGATGTTCATCAGATATGAATCAAACCATCAGATCTTTAAACTCAACTTCAACAATGAAACGCCGACTGCTGCAGCTGAGCCAAAACACGTGCGTTTTTCATGTAAACTGTACAATAAAGCATGTACGTTTTCTCGTTTTCTTTTTCAACCTGGAGCCTGTTTTCTGTGTTTTTGTGTCTAAGTGACTGATAGGAACAACAATCTTTGAAATTGGTCTAGTATTAAGGGAGAAACTAGCTGGGATGTAACATTAAAGTCAGTTAGCGTCCACTAAAAGTTCTGTTGTTGCCGCTGACAGACTCAGATTATTATTCTTACTGTCTGACAACATTATGAAAGGATTCCTACAGAGATAGACCTTTTAGTTAAAGAGTAAGATCCTTTTAGTTTAACATGAAACAGCCCCAAAATCTCCATCACCAAACTACACCAGACTCCATGTAAATAATCAGGACTTTTATCATCGTAAAACACACTTCATTCAAAGTGGACAGAAACTAAATAAAACTACCAAAAGCCGTCTTGGTTCATCTTTCCACTGTTCCAACAATCACCACTCTGGTTTGGTTGAAATTAACCCTAAATTCACCCATTTACATGTGGAGATATGCTGGCTCTATACACACTAAAAGTCCTGATTATTGACATGGAGTCTGGTGCAGATATGCTGGCTCTATACACGCTAAAAGTCCTGATTATTTACATGGAGTCTGGTGGAAATATGCTGGCTCTATACACGCTAAAAGTCCTGATTATTTACATGGAGTCTGGTGGAAATATGCTGGCTCTATACACGCTAAAAGTCCTGATTATTTACATGGAGTCTGGTGGAAATATGCTGGCTCTATACACGCTAAAAGTCCTGATTATTTACATGGAGTCTGGTGGAAATATGCTGGCTCTATACACGCTAAAAGTCCTGATTATTTACATGGAGTCTGGTGGGGTTTGGTGATGGGGATTTCGGGGCTGTTTAAAAGTGTTTACAATGTTAATGGAGCAGGAGAACACTTTACCCACCAGACTCCATGTAAATAATCAGGACTTTTAGCGTGTATAGAGCCAGCATATCTCCACATGTAAATGGGGGTAAAAGGATCTTACTCTTTAACTAAAAGGTCTATATCTGTAGGGATCCTTTCATAATGTTGTCAGACACTTAGAATAATAATCTGAGTCTGTCAGCGGCAACAACAGAACTTTTAGTGGACGCAAACTGACGGTTCTCGCTTCATACTGGACCAATTTCTAAGACCTTTGTTCACATCTGTCACTTAGACACAAATGCATGGGAACATAGGGTCCAGGTTGAAAACTAGCGAGGTATTTGAGTTCATCTTGCTGTGGGCGTACGTCAGACACAACAACTAGGGAGCCGCTGTGCGACAGGACCCGTCCCTCTTCACATGTCCCACACTGAGCGTCCCTGTTGGTACACTGTGTTTTTTTTTCTCTGTGGGCCCCAGACGGCGAGTTTGTTGTAGCAGCCACATTCCTGCAGCGTTGTGTAAACCAGGTTAGCAGTCAGGCGTGGCTATCAGCGGCAGGAATGTGGCTATCGCTCTATCTGCTGTCACGACTCTGCCCTGGACGTCTCTGCACTCGCAACCATCCTCCCTCCGTCCTCCATCTTCACTCCATCAGCGCTCCCACTATCAACCACTGATTGGCCGAGCAGATAGCGGAGCAGCTGATTGGCCCACAGACTGAACCTGGCGACCTCAACGGGACCGGAGAGACCGAAGAGAAAACGTTTTATGCACCTTCGCATCCTGTGTTCATCCATCAACAATCCCTGACACGTTCGAGGATTTTCTCCCCCCCCCCCCCGCCCCCCC
>NC_050177.1:14939762-14944762 GCF_008315115.2 Sander lucioperca
GGGTCTAAAGCTGTCTAAAGACAGGCAGACAGACAGGCAGACAGACAGGCAGGCAGGGTCTAAAGATGTCCAGAGACAGGCAGACAGACAGGCAGACAGACAGGCAGCAGGGTCTAAAGCTGTCTAAAGACAGGCAGACAGACAGACAGGCAGCAGGGTCTAAAGCTGTCTAAAGACAGGCAGACAGACAAGCAGACAGACAGGCAGACAGACAGGTAGCAGGGTCTAATACTGTATACAGACAGGCAGACAGACAGGCGGACAGACAGACAGGCAGGCAGGCAGGGTCTAAAGATGTCCAGAGACAGGCAGACAGACAGGCAGGCAGGGTCTAAAGCTGTCTAAAGAAAGGCAGACAGACAGGCAGACAGACAGGCAGCAGGGTCTAATACTGTCTACAGACAGGCAGACAGACAGGCAGCAGGGTCTAATACTGTCTACAGACAGGCAGACAGACAGGCAGACAGACAAGCAGACAGACAGGCAGACAGACAGGCAGCAGGGTCTAATGCTGTCTAAAGACAGGCAGACAGACAGACAAACAGACAGACAGGCAGACCGTCAGGCAGGCAGGGTCAGGCAGACAGTCAGACAGACAGGCAGGCAGACAGTCAGGCAGACAGACAGACAGGCAGGGTCTAAAGCTGTCTAAAGACAGGCAGACAGACAGGCAGGCAGGGTCAGGCAGACAGACAGGCAGGGTCTAAAGATGTCCAGAGACAGGCAGACAGACAGGCAAACAGACAGACAGGCAGACCGTCAGGCAGGCAGGGTCAGGCAGACAGTCAGACAGACAGGCAGGCAGACAGTCAGGCAGACAGACAGACAGGCAGGGTCTAAAGCTGTCTAAAGACAGGCAGACAGACAAGCAGACAGATAGGCAGACAGACAGGCAGCAGGGTCTAATGCTGTCTAAAGACGGGCAGACAGACAGACAGACAAACAGACAGACAGGCAGACCGTCAGGCAGGCAGGGTCAGGCAGACAGTCAGACAGACAGGCAGGCAGACAGACAGTCAGGCAGACAGACAGGCAGGGTCTAAAGCTGTCTAAAGACAGGCAGACAGACAGGCAGACAGACAGGCAGGCAGGGTCTAAAGATGTCCAGAGACAGGCAGACAGACAGGCAGGCAGGGTCTAAAGCTGTCTAAAGACAGGCAGACAGACAGGCAGGTAGTGGATGTCTCCCCGCTGTGATTGGAGGAGAGATTACAGATGTTTCAGCAGATGTTTGATCAGATCTGACATGTGATGAAAACAAACTGACGTCAGCCTCAACGGTCCATCCATCAACACCCAAAACACAAACAATCTTCATCTGATCCTCCAGTTTCCACAGACAGCTGATGAAGCAGGCAGACAGACAGGCAGACAGAGACAGACAGACAGAGAGAGAGACAGGCAGAGAAACACTCCCTGATCTGATCCTCCAGTTTCCACAGACAGCTGTGAAGCAGCTCCAGGTGGCTCTCTGTGTCAGGTGTCAGCAGACCTGACCCCATGTGATCTGATGAACGAGTAGTTTGGGCTCTAATGTGGATCAGAGGGCTGCACCTTAACATCCCATATTAAGATCACACATCGGCCCCCATATTGACAAAGTAGCTAGTTTCCACGTTTTATTTGGTCTTAGTTATAAGTCTGGTGCCTTCAGTCTCTTCCACATGGTGGAGGAAGGTATGAGTATATATATATATGAGAATATATATATATATATATATGAGAATAATTCAACAACGTATCGATCGGTATCAGGTATTGATAGATACACAAAGCCCTGGCATCGGTATCAGGACTGAAAAAGTTACACACACACACACACACACACACACACACACACACACACAGATACACACACACACACAGATATATACACACACACACTCAGAGATACACACAGACACACACACACACACACACAGAGACACACACACACACACACACACAGATACACACAGACACACACACACAGACAGACACACACAGATACACACACACACACACACACACACACACACACACACACACACACACACACACACACAGACACACACACACACACACACAGAGACACACACACACACACACACAGATACACAGACACACACGCACACACACACACACACACACAGAAACACACACACACAGAGACACACACACACACACACACACACACACACACACACACACACACACACACACACAGACACACACAGACACACACAGACACACACAGTGACACACACACACATTGACACACATTGACACACAGACACACACAGAGACACACACACACACACACACACACACACACACACACACACACACAGATACACACAGACACACACACACACACACACACACATTGACACACACACACAGATACACACACAGACACACAGACACACACACACAAATACACACAGACACACACACACACACAAATACACACACACACACACACACACACACACACAAATACACACAGACACACACACACACACACACACACACACACAGACAGATACACACACACACACACAGACACACACACACACACACACACATACACACACACACAGATACACACAGACACACACACAGAGATACACACAGACACACACACACACAAATACACACAGACACACACACAGACACACACACACACACACACACACACAGACAGATACACACATACACACACACACACACACACACACACAGATACACACAGAGATACACACACACAGACACACAGACACACACAGACACACACACACACAAATACACACAGACACACACACAGACACACACACACACACACACACACACACACACAGACAGATACACACATACACACACACACACACACACAGATACACACAGAGATACACACACACAGACACACAGACACACACAGACATTGTAAAATGACTCAAACTGATTAATCGATTATCAAAATAGTTTCCATTCATCTTTGCAGCTCTGCCAGTTTGTAGTTCTACAGCTCTGCCAGTTTGTAGTTCTACAGCTCTGCCAGTTTGTAGTTCTACAGTGCATACCGTCTGCAGCAGCGGAGTAGTCGAGTAAAAGTACTCCGTTACTTCTCTTCTTCAGCTTCCTCAGCGCAACATCAACGTGAACTAACGTGCTGTTTCAGAGACCTAATTAGAAGCTAATTAAGGGATAATTAGCGTTAATAACCCGCGCATTAAACACACACAAGGTGAATGCACGCTTACCTGAAGGTCTCGCGCGCAGTCTCAAGCTTCACGTGCTGCTTTTCATGTCGCAGACAGACACACAGAAACGAAGAAAACTCTCAACTTTTGTCCGGTAAAGAGCCGCCGCGGCGCCGCTCTGCACACACACTCAAACACCTGTCAAATGGCGGCAAACACCTGCAGCTGCACGCACACACACTTCCGGTTTCCGGGCTCCCAGCTCCAAAATAAAAGCGGAGGAGGAGCAGGGCTAGCCTACGGTATTAAATCTGTGTCTGTACTGCATATTCAAACCTTAATACCATTCCATAACAGACTGATGGATACTTCAAATTACCGGAAATACTGGAGAAACATTTAGTCAACTAAGTCCACTGTAGATTTAGTCGACTAAAATCTGCTAATATTTGGTCGACTAAAACTAGATTAAGACTAAAAGACTTAAAACTAGACTAAGACTAAAAGACTTAAGACTAAAAGACTTAAGACTAAAAGACTTAAGACTAGACTAAGACTAAAAGACTTAAGACTAGACTAAGACTAAAAGACTTAAGACTAGACTAAAACTTTTATGATATTTGGTCGACTAAAACTAGACTAAGACTAAATGATTTCAGATGACTAAAATAAGACTAAAACTAAATGGTGTGTTATTCAAAAGACTAAGACTAAATCAGAATTTGAAAAAAAGAGACTTCAGATACAGTATTAGAGGACCACTAAGGTCTATATAAAAGAGACTTCAGATACAGTATTAGGGGACCACTAAGGTCTATATAAAGAGACTTCAGATACAGTATTAGGGGACCACTAAGGCCTATATAAAGAGACTTCAGATACAGTATTAGGGGACCACTAAGGTCTATATAAAGAGACTTCAGATACAGTATTAGGGGACCACTAAGGTCTATATAAAGAGACTTCAGATACAGTATTAGGGGACCACTAAGGTCTATATAAAGAGACTTCAGATACAGTATTAGGGACCACTAAGGCCTATATAAAAGCATCCAAAGAGCACCATGTCATGGGACCTTTAAATTCAACTCCTCTATCACTTAATCACATTAGAGCGACTGCCTTGTAGGCAACATCATAGATATGGGTAGCTCCACTCCTTCAGGATCACACAATTTGATCAGTTGTCTCATTGTGTCTTGTGATACAACATATCCTCTCTGTATTGCACGTAGGTGTAACCATGGATACCCTTATTGCATCTGCCCATTACAAGCTATTTCAGTTTGCAGGAATACGGCCACCTCTTCCAAGTTTGTGTGGTTTCTCCTTCTGAACCAAGCCCCCAGGAAGAGCGTCAAGTCTAAAAGCCACCATGGGCTTAGTGGATAACGGTGGTACTGCACCCCATGGCCCAGAAAGACTTTTCACATAGACTTTGCATGGCGAAAGAAACGTCTATATTTCAGCCGATAATTTGTTTCTGGGTATATCAACTTACCACCCGAACACTGAAAGGGTCCTTGTTTAAAACGTCACGTTTTTAACATTTTTAACATTCATTAGAAGCGAATCCAAAATTATTAAATTTGGCATGATGAACGCGCATAGTGGACGCAGCAGAGCCGCGGGACTGCGCCCGCCCGCTCACATGACTGTTCTCCCGAGCTCATGTAGCATCTGTAATAATGGATATAGCTAATGGTTGTAATTCACCATGTGTTCTATTAATACGTCCATGGTATTATCTTATGAAGTCATGATACATCCCAGGGATGTATGTATGTAGCTGCTGTAAAGCCTGTTAGCTACGTGGAT
>NC_050177.1:14949762-14954762 GCF_008315115.2 Sander lucioperca
TGGCGTCCAAGATGGGCTGGACGCCCTTAAAAAATCCTAAATCCTTCAATATTTGACCTAGCCGAGTAGTTTTGGTGTCTAACCCCATGTTGTCTGGGTCTATGAAGCCATTGGACTTGTCTAATTTGCACTGACATGATTACATACTTATGGAATACATGATTTTGTGAGATTACTGTAAGGTTGTTTGGGGTGAACCAGAGATGTAAACGGTTCAGCCTATGTCATGTAACTCCTACTCAGTATGTGTTTTTGGACACATTTTTTGCTAAAACACAGACTTGACATTCAATGTAAAAGTTATTTAACCAGTACTGGGTAGGCTGGGTAGCTCTGACCTTGTCATCGAGCAGACATTGATGTGATCCTTGAAAAGCAGTGGAGGCTTGACCCATGGAGGTGGAATGAATGAAGAAATACGAGCATTGTGGACCATGTCTACACCCATCACATCTGAATACAACAACGCCATGCAGGAATTCAATGACCTCACCTACACGACCAGCGAGCAGCACCGAGAATCCTCAGAAGCAAGGATGAAAAGAGATCACTCTGATCTAGAAAAGATCAAGGAAAAGATTAGCATTTGCACACCATTCTCTCCAGACCCATCTCTGAGAAACATTGGAACTGGTGTTGTTGCCAAAGAGGAGGTGAATGTGCGTGAGTTTGTGACATTGAAAAGATGATTGGAAAACCCGTTTTTGGAATATCCTTCAGACGGAAAGACCGGGCAAAAACCCCTTGCAGATGACTCCACCATCAAAGATGCCCAAGATGGAACCATTGATCCTGCTTTGCTGTTCCAACGGTTCCTGATCATGTCGAAAATTGATCCTGCTTTGCTGTTCCAACGGTTCCTGATCATGTCGAAAACTGGACAGTTTTCACTGGAAGAGGTAATGAGCTGTGAGCTCTGCCCATTTCCTGCAGCTCTGTTCGAAGGCAAGGAAATCTTCTGTAAAGGCAACAAGCCCCAACTAGAGCAGGCAGTCACTGAGTTCTTAAGAAAAAAATCTAACAAAACTGTCCTGGATTGCATCCCACCAACTGAGCATTATGTCCTTGATGGTGTCTCCCTGGTTCACTGCTTGGCATGGAAAAATGGTGACCGTTATATGCAGACTTTACCATACGCCATTATGGTAGAGCAACAGTCGTTTTTGATGGTTATAGCCAGTGGTGGAATGTAACAAAGTACAAATACTTTGTACTTAAGTACATTTTTCACGTATCTGTACTTTACTCAAGTAGAATCAATAGTGCATACTTTTGACTTTTACTTCGTTACATTTTGCAGCAATTCTCTATACTTTCGACTCCACTACATTTCTACAACGTTCCGTTACATTTTCTGATCAGTTTTTCCCCCTGCCAAAACGTCTTCCTGACCGTCACACGTTTATCTCACCAGTGAAGTTTGGTTGCCATGGATATATATGTGGTACCGCCGATCCTTCATCGGCTTCCAAGCCGGCTCCGGTGCTCCAGAGCCCGGGCGCAGCGCCGCTGACCCTCGGTAATACAGCCTCCGGTAAGAAGGGCTGCACTGCTATCAATGCATCAGGTGATGCAGACGTGGACATTGTCAAAGCTGCAGTCAAGGCCTCCGAACATCAGCCCACAACCTTGATAGGGGAGGATACAGACTTACTCATTCTTCGCCTCTACTATGCTGGGACGAGCAATAGAGGCATCTATTTTCGTTCAAGTCCAAAGCTACTAAAGTGTGCAACATCAGTGAGATGAAACAAGTCCTGGGTAGTGACTTGTGTTCCCAGTTGCTGTTTATTCATGCCTTCACAGGATGTGATACATTTTTACCGCACTGTTGGCAAACAGACAGCATTCCAGAAACTCGTGAATGGTGAATCAACCATCCAGTCCTGTGCAAATGTGTTTCTGCTCCCACATCAAGCAAGGGATGTGATAGAGGACCATGGGACCAAGGCAATGGCAGTGTTTGGCGGAGAGAGTACCGATTCACTTGCCTCTTTGCACTACAACCTTTTTAGCAAGAAAATCGTTACCGCCATATCATTTGTTACCCCATAACGTCTGCCTCCAACTGAGTCCTCAACCAGATACCACTGCCAAAGAGTTTACTTCCAGATCATGGTGTGGATTGGAAAGGAAGGTGACATGAACACAGTGGATTGGAGATGGAAACTGGTGGACAACCGGTTCCTGCCAGTTATGACCAGTAAGACTGCTGCCCCAGAAAGCCTCCGGCAGATGATCCACTGTAATTGCACAACTGCCTGCCAAACACAACAACAGTTGCAGGGCATACAGACTACCATGCCTGCCTGCTTGTGGACCGTGTCAAGTTGGGAAATTGTGAATCACTATAACCAACCTCTATGCAGGGGCGGATCTACCGGGGTGGCATAGGGTGGCAAATGCCACCCTAAAAGAAAGCCTTGCCACCCCTGCTGCCACCCCATTTGGCAGCAACAAATTCAAAGTTATGGCCAATTTGACAATTTATGAGCGCAAATCTACAATGTCCAACTGCAGTCAAAAACTGTTGGCTTCCCCTCTCACACATCTGCCACTCATCACCTGTGTCTTACCTTAATGCCTTTCCTGTGATAATGCCCCTTACTTCTATCATACTTCTATCTCCTATTAAGTGAGATCTCATCGTATGGTCACTTATTCCTAATATCAACTGTTCTACATCAAACCTCAGATGCAGGACATTGATTGCATGAGATTAGGTTTGTCTGTCTGAGTTTGTAAATGGCAGCCTGTGCACTTTTGTAGTGTGTAAATACCATTTCTCATCAAACTGTGATAACTGTGATTAAATTCAGTATATATACGTCTGCCATATGTTGCCACCCCTCAAAAATTCCTGCCCCCCTCTCGCCACCCCATAAATATTTTTCTAGATCCACCCCTGCCTCTATGGGAGGAAGAGTGAGACGACTAATGGTAAATCTAGTGAAGGTCACAGTGCAAAAAAGTATCAAAAATAAACTAAATAAGAGGAAACAACTGAAGAAAATAGAAAAAGATATGCATAAATAAGAAAAGTATTAAAAAAGTATAAAAAACAAAAGGCAACAAAAACAAAACGCATTATAAAAAAATATTTAAAAAAATCTATAAAAAAATAAAACACAAAAAATAAATGGCGAATGAGCCGTCACGTGGCAGCCCTGTTTTGACTAATTTTACAGTACCACACAGTTCTAATGAATTTATTCAAACAATATGAGAAAGGATAAATATGCAATTACTTAAGGGAAATTGTATTATTAAATTGTATTGTAATTGTATTCACCCTTATTTTTCACATAAATATGCTTGTAACCAATTGCTTTAATATATAATTGTACTTGAATGGGTGTCTGTGTCTGTGTGTGTGTGTGTGTGTGTGTGTGTGTGTCTGTGTGTGTGTGTGTGTGTGTGTGTGTGTCTGTGTGTGCCTGTGTGTATGTGTGTGTGTGTCTGTGTATATGTGTGTGTGTGTGTCTGTGTGTATGTGTGTCTGTGTGTATGTGTGTGTGTGTGTGTGTGTGTGTGTCTGTGTGTGTGTGTGTGTGTGTCTGTGTATATCTGTGTGTGTGTGTCTTTGTGTATGTGTGCCTGTGTGTATGTGTGTGTGTGTGTGTGTGTGTGTCTTTGTGTATGTGTGTCTGTGTGTATGTGTGCCTGTGTGTGTATGTGTGTGTATGTATGTGTGTGTGTGTCTGTGTGTATGTGTGTGTATGTATGTGTGTGTGTGTGTGTCTGTGTGTATGTGTGCCTGTGTGTATGTGTGTGTGTGTGTGTGTGTGTGTCTGTGTGTATGTGTGCCTGTGTGTATGTGTGTGTGTGTGTGTGTGTGTGTGTGTGTGTGTGTGTGTGTGTGTATATGTGTGCCTGTGTGTATGTGTGTAATCACTTCTCTATCATGCAAATATGCTAAATCTTTTAGAATTTGTTTGGGGTCAAGCAGCTGACTATACCTGGAAGCTGCCCAGTACTACCACAGTCTGATCTGACCACATTCATACTGGAAGCTGCCCAGTACTACCACAGTCTGATCTGCCGGCCACTGAGCAGCTCCACTGGAGCAGTTGGAGGTTAAGGGCCTTGCTCAAGGGCACCTCAGTGGTGGTAATGAGGGAGGGACAAGCACTGCTCTTTCACTTTAACCATTAGGCCACATTAGGCTCCTAATAATCCATAATATATATTATTATGATATAATATATATCTGTAGTGGTGATTGAGATTAACACAGCGATCTGTTCCCCGTCAACTAAGCACACGGCTTTACCTTTGACTTCAGTAAATACATACCTACAAGTCCATGTCAACTCGGCACTCTGTATCGACCTTTCTTTCTGATACATTTTTTATTATTTTTTATATTTTTGAACATACAGAACATACAGAACAAGGAGGGTTGTAAATGATGCCTGTGTGTGAAACTCTCTGTGGTCTCGCTGGCTTCTGGCCCTTTTTATAGAATCTGATAGCTCAGATGAATGCAGTGCGCCCTAAAACAATGAGGGCGAAGATGAACATCAGATGAGATCACGAGTTCATGACGGGGGAAAATTCACACTTCATTACCGTGAGCCAGGGCTTGCCTTGGCAGGGTAGTTTCTGCTTCTCTACTCATTGTATTTGTTAAAAGGTAACGTCCCCATGTTTCTTAGTGTCCACTAAAAGTTCTGTTGTTGCCGCTGACAGACTCAGATTATTATTCTAAGTGTCTGACAACATTATGAAAGGATCCCTACAGAGATAGACCTTTTAGTTAAAGAGTAAGATCCTTTTAGTTTAACAGGAAACAGCCTCGAAATCACCATCACCAAACTACACCAGACTCCATGTAAATAATCAGGACTTTAGCGTGTATAGAGCCAGCATATCTCCACCAGACTCCATGTAAATAATCAGGACTTTAGCGTGTATAGAGCCAGCATATCTCCACCAGACTCCATGTAAATAATCAGGACTTTTATCATCGTAAGATACACTTCATTCAAAGTGGACAG
>NC_050177.1:14957262-14994762 GCF_008315115.2 Sander lucioperca
CTCTCTCTGTCTGTCTGTCTCTCTCTCTCTCTCTCTGTCTGTCTGTCTGTCTGTCTGTCTGTCTCTCTCTCTCTCTCTCTCTCTGTCTGTCTGTCTGTCTCTCTCTCTTTCTCTTTTTCTCTCTCTGTCTGTCTCTCTCTCTTTCTCTTTTTCTCTCTCTGTCTGTCTCTCTCTCTTTCTCTTTTTCTCTCTCTGTCTGTCTCTCTATCTGTCTATCTGCTGCCCTCCAGTGGTGACAGGCTGTCACTGCAGACATCATGAAACTACCAGAACCTGAACTGGAGTCTGCTGATGGTTTCTAAACGGTCTAATGTGGCTCTACTGGACCGGTACACCGGTCTACTTGGGTCTAATGCTGCTCAGCAGGGTCTACTGGACCGGTACACCGGTCTACTTGGGTCTAATGCTGCTCAGCAGGGTCTACTGGACCGGTACACCGGTCTACTTGGGTCTAATGCTGCTCAGCAGGGTCTACTGGACCGGTACACCGGTCTACTTGGGTCTAATGCTGCTCAGCAGGGTCTACTGGACCGGTACACTGGTCTACTTGGGTCTAATGCTGCTCAGCAGGGTCTACTGGACCGGTACACCGGTCTACTTGGGTCTAATGCTGCTCAGCAGGGTCTACTGGACCGGTACACCGGTCTACTTGGGTCTAATGCTGCTCAGCAGGGTCTACTGGACCGGTACACTGGTCTACTCAGACCTAATGTGGCTCAGCAGGGTCTACTGGACCGGTACACCGGTCTACTCAGACCTAATGTGGCTCAGCAGGGTCTTGGGTGCCTTTTGGTGTTTGTTTGTGTAACATGAATCTAAAAGTCTCATCCTAACATTTGTAGTTTGGGCTGCACCTTTCAAGCCAAGATGCAGCCCCAAAGTGCTTAACAAAACAGGATTAAAAACAATGTTTGGGCAAAAGCAGAAATGAAAATAAACGGTGACAATGAGTTATAAAACAATATTAGAAAAACCATCAACAACACAAATAAAATAAAAGATTTCAAACAACAGCCTACCAATAAAAACCAACAGAAGAAAATGAAATATTGTTTTTTTCAAAGCACGAGATGTGACATCCAGCTGCAGTCTGAAGCCTGTGTGGTACCTGGGACCACCCAGGTGTGAACTCTGTGATCACAGGTGTGTTCAGCGGGAAGAATAAAAGCCGGTTCCTCTCTGCTGAACATGAAACGTCCGTCTGTTCGCTCAGGAACCTGAATGCACTGGGACCACAGCCAGGATCTACATAGTCCTGAGTTCACCTATGTGTATGTTGAAAAATGCACCAAGGGGACCCAACCAAGTGTCAGTATTTGAGAAGTTGGGAGTGAGAATGTTTCAACCCATACGAAGATATCGGACATTTGTTCCGCCCCCTCTAATCCGACCCACGGCAGCGTTTTCCGACCTCATATCCAAACCAGAGAAGGTAACGGTCGCAGTTTTTAAACACGTCGTTAACGTTGTGAAACGGTCCCACCAAAACTACTTGGGTGAAAGTCCTGTGTTTGTTTCAGAGGTGTCAAAAGTATTCACATTCATTACTCAGGTAGAAGTATAGATACTAGGGTTTAAAAAGACTTCTGTAGAAGTTGAAGTATCAACTTGAGCTTTGTACTCAAGTAAAAGTATAAAAGTACTGGTTTCAAAACTACTTAAAGTATAAAAGTAAAAGTAATGTAATATATGTATCCGTTCTACACCTCATGAAATCTGTCTCTGTTTTCGTTCTCTGCAGGGTGAACCTGGTTACCATGGATATGATGGACTTCCTGGAGTGACTGGTTACCCTGGATACGAGGGTCACCAGGGCTCAATTGGAGAAAAGGTAACGACATCTGAAAGTGAACAGAGCAGGCATGTTTTTTTGTAAGGATGATGAATGATTATTGTTATTAATATTAATAGAATTATTATTATTTAACTTGTTTGTTTAAAATGTGGAGTTCCTCAGGGTTCTATCCTCGGCCCTCTTTTTTTTTGTTGAAAACATTTAAATAACCTTGATTCTGTGTCTGTCTGATTAATATCTAGGGCCCTATTTTAACGATCTAAGCGCCTTGGGCAGGTGTGTTTAGGGCGTGTCCAAATCCACTTCTGCTAGTTTGACGGCAGAAAAAAGGGTCCGTGTGCCGGGCGCATGGTCCTAAAGGGTTGTAATTAATGTCTTCATTAATCAGAGGGGTGTTTTGGGTGTAACATGCAATCAACCAATCAGAGATCATCTCCCATTCCCTTTAAAAGCCAGGCGTGTTTGGACCTTGGAGCATTGCTGTTATGATGGAGGATTTGCACCGTAATATTTTTATTTGTAATCTTCTGCATGTGTGTGTGCTGCTGTGCGTCCCTGTGTGTGTAACAAGCATAGTGTGTGTGCGCTGTGCACGAGCCTAGAAGCATTTTACTAATGCTCTGTTAAAATAACAATGAAATGCTGCGTTATTGACTTTAGACCAGGTTTTTGTTGGTCAATGGCGCGATCACTTCCCACTGCCTCAAGATAGCAATATGCCCAGAATGCACCTGAACACACCTCCCTGTAAGACCAGCATGCCCATGGGCCACAGATGGGCGCAGGTGCATTTGCTGTTTAAACGACGTGGATGCTGAATGGGAAATTGACAACTGCATCGGTCTTAAACTAGCAAAGACACTTGCGTCGGGCTTTGCGTTGCGCTGGGTGCAAGATAGAGCCCAGAGAGTGACGGCAGGTTTCGGACTTGAAACACAAAGTTTTAACGACTTGTTGGTCTTGATTTGTAAATTTGTCATTTCCTTACAAAACCCCCAGTGTGGCTCCCTCTACAGTCAGCTGAATACCTTTATTATAAATCTCAACGATCTCTGCACAAGTATTTGGTAAGATAATTCTTTTCTTGTTGTGTGTTTTGTCCTCAGGGTGAACTGGGACAAGCAGGAGTTTCAGGACTGAAAGGCTCTCGGGTATGACTTTTATTAAACTGCCTCTTTTAACATATTTTTCTGACGTGACAGAGTTCGTCCTGACAGATTTAGTATCTTTGTAAACCTGACTGAATGCAGATTAAATAAGTAAAGGATCCGTCATATCATGGTCTGTCTCTCTGTTTTCTTCAGGGACTTCCTGGAAAACCAGGTTTCCCAGGACCTCCGGGACTGCCGGTAAGAACCAGGACAAAACATTCAGAGTTTGTTTATACATACAGTACATAAAGAATGTACACAGAGAATAGGGAAAATGTAAGGCATGTAGATAACTTAGACTGTGATCATGCTCTATGAAACTGATGTTTCCAAGACAGCGCCCACGTTCCTCTAGTTTAAAAACCGAAACGTTATTCAAATGCCATAATTCACACAATGAGACTATTTCAAGACTATATATTGAGTGTTTAAAAGCTTCCTTCGGTTTTACAGAACGTTATAGTGAGTTTCAGCTCATTTTTTATGTAAGGGTTAATGCCCGACGAGGTGTCCATTGTCAGGTATTAATGGACGACAGCGAGGCGTGAACCTTGCCTCCACCGAACTTCATTAATACCTGACAATGGACACTTCGAAGGACATTAACCCGCTTATACCATGGTCACTTGCCAAGTAACATATTTTTAAGACATAAGTTTATATTTTGATTCGTTTTGCAATCAAAATCTAAAGTTTTTTCAGCTCATTGAACCCTTCAGCTCAGCTACGAGCCAGAAAGCTAACGTTATGCTAGCAAGATCCAAAGTCAATAACATTGTGTACAGTTGGCAATCAGTAAACATAATTTGACAGTATGTTGAACAACAAGACAAGCTAGCTATCAGCCATGTCATTGTCCCCAAAAACAATATAATGACTTTTACGAACAATTTTATCCGCGATTTGTAACGTTACTGTCGGCCACAGCCTGAAGTAGCGACCTGAACAGTGAATGGGATGTGAGATAATGTTATTCGCTGTGAAACAAAGTCAGTTCAAAGGGGAAGTATAACTTACTTCTTGCAGCTTGTGCGTTAGCGCTATCCTGTGGTGTTCAGAGGACAAGTTGGGAATAACAGATTCACATTTCCTTTTTGTTTTAATGCATTCATTTAGAAGAGTAAACAGTCAGTTTCAATGGGAACTCCTTTAGTAGGTGTCCAATAGCACTTTTTTATGGACACCTTGCAGCCAATCAGAATTGAGTATTCACCCAGAACATGGTATAATAAAAGGAGATTCTTTGAGTGTGATTTTCTGAAAACACTATTGTTGTCTATGCTTTCTTAGGGACTTCCCGGACATGAAGGACCCCTAGGTCGTCCAGGACTCCCAGGATGCAACGGGACAAAGGTAGCCACCTCTTTATGTCTCTGTCAATCTAGCCATGCAGATTACTAACACAAAAGTTGTCATTAGGACAAACAGCTTTTTTTGTTCAGGGTATGAACATGAGGAAACTACTATCTGCTGAACTCAAACTGGATCCTGACTGGGATCATTAAACTTAATCTGAAACTGTTTTTGAAGATGGAGCAGTCATGTAGTCATAAATGATCTGAAGCCTCTTGTATTATGGTGCTTTATTGCATTAGTCTGTCTTGTATTGCTTTGTCCTTATTTCTTTTGTTGAGTTATAAGTTTTGCATTTTAAGGTATGTATTTGTTGTTAAGTTTGTGTTCTGTACTGTCTTTTAGGTAAGTGTTGAGCATTGCAAATTAGGTCTATGCGTCATACTTGTTCCTATACAAATAAACATGTAATGAAATGAAAGGTGGACAGGTGGACAGGTAGATCCACTTGCTTGTCATCTGCAGACACATGTGACTAATCAGAAACATGTAAATGGAGAATATAATAGGACCTAGAATCAAGCCCTGAGGTACATCACAAGTACGTTTTATAGACAATTAATTAAAACTACAAATTGAAATTATACAGTAGAAAGTCACTATGGATTTTGAGATGGTTTTGAATGCTGAACTGCATGCATCTCCCGGTACCATGTGTTCAGGTAGAGCTGCATCTACTCTCAAGAAATCTTAATCTGTCATCTTTCAAGTCTCCTCATTCCAAAACCAGATATCAATTACAACCAGCCTCCCTCCTAACCCCAACTAAGTGCCTCCAAGCCTGGGTCTTGACATGGGTTAACACGCTCCAGGCCCCCCATGCTCCCTCTTAACCCCAACCAACAGGCTCTAACCCTGGGTATTGACCTCCAGGGCCCCCAGCCTCACTCCCAAGCCCCAGTAAGTGGCTCCAAGCCTGGGTTAACATGCTCCAGGGCCCCCAGCTTCCCCCTAACCCAAACCTGGGTCTTGACCTCCATGCCCACCAGCCTACCTCTTAACCCCAACTAAGTGCCTCCAAGCCTGGGTCTTGACCTCCAGGCCTACCAGCCTCCCTCCAATTATTACAATGTGAAAATTGGGGCTGGGTAAAAATAGTCTTTAAATATGTTAATATAATGTCAGTCGTGTTAAGTAAAACGTTTTGGGGGTCAGTTGAATATTGATATATATACGATACATAATCACACAAACATGAAGTGTTCTCAGTTCTGCTGCTTTCAGGATTCTGCTAAAATACAACACAACACTTGTTGAGTTAAAAACAAATGAAAGGAACTGATTTCAAACTTTCTTTTTCAAACTTTTTTTATTATTATTATTTATATATTATAACAAATTGAAATGAATATAAAAGACAAAAAAGAATGACAGTTTAATTTTGTAACCAGTCTCAGTGTAAACATGAACCTGGTGCATTATAAAATATATATGTATAAGGGTTGCTTCTTGCTTGTACAATTTACAGCAGAAGTTCTCTGAGAATCTATTTTATATCCAAGATGAACTGGAATTGTAACTGAAATTTTCCAGACAGCTAGCTAGACTATCTGTCCAATCTGAGTTTTCTGTTGCACGACTAAAACAACTTTTGAACGTACACATGTTCAACCAAAACAAGTTCCTTCCTGAGACTAGTTAGCAGAGGCTCAGTGGCTCCGTCCGGAGCTTAGCACCGCCCAAGACGATTGTGATTGGTTTAAAGACATGCCAATAAACCAGAGCACGTTTTTCTCCCATCCAGGAATGCTGTGTGGACTAACCAGACCCTCCTCCGCAGCACTGTGGAGGAGGGTCTGGCAATGCAAGACTAAGTTATTAGCAACAACCAGCCCTATTGAAAACATCAGAGCCTGAAATACAACAACAGGACTGCCAGGCAATATGAGGGAATGTCAGACATGTCAAGGCTGTTTTTAACTTCGACCTAGCATCACACTTATTCTTAGGAAGTGATGGAATACATGGAACAGCGTTACGTAATTAGGGTACAAAAATGGTAACTGTATTCTGTTAAAGTTACAGGAAAAAGGTGATGTTACAGTTCTCCGAAGCTGTAATCCAATGAGTCAACAATTATTTTTTATGCTCTTGAGAGGAGGATCTTCCTGAAGCAGAAATCATTAACACAAAGACTGATTGATGTGTTGATTGGTTTCTTCCAGGGGGATGTTGGTTACCCAGGGTTTCCCGGGGTTACAGGACCTGTCGGCTTTCAAGTAAGTCCTGCTTACTTCCAAAGTGCAAAGCAGTGATTGCTTTTAAAACATTTGAATCACTGCATACTAAAGCTAAGCTCGACTAATTAGCTCTGAGAGGCTGAAGCTAACTCTGCTCGTGTGTTTCAGGGTCGACCAGGACTGCGAGGTGCAAAGGTAACACCTGAACACATTCACATCCTGTCATGATAAACACGGCATAGCTTCGAAGATCAGGGGTTTAAGTTACAGTTACATGTACTATTGAGATATTTACGAATGAAATTAAATTTATATTGCAGTATTTTTTGTCTTTATGGTGTATATAGTAGAGGTGACAAGAAATTTGGGGAGATAAGGGATGACAACATAAACAACATAATCCACCAGCTGGATTCAAACTGCAGACATTATACATAGCTCAACCCGTTCTCACTCCGAACTCGTAAAATACGAGATGGGAGTGAGAATGTGTTGAATAGGCAGCTTAGTAAACCCCTCATTTTAAAGGACACCTCAGAACATTTCATTAATCTTTAATAAAACACAGTGAAGAAGAAGCTAAAGAAAATTTCACCCCACAACTCAAACGCTGCCTGTTTTAGGAAATACTTAATTCTTCGATCTTAAGGCCCGGACACACCGAGCCGATAATCGGCCGTCGGACAGTCTGGCGAGGTCGGTGACTCGAGTCTGTTCGGTGTGTTCCGTGCCGTCATCTGTCGGAGGGGCCGTCGGCCTTCATTTGGGCTGATTTGACATGTATAATCGGCGGGGCGGGCACTGCCGGCAGTCAGACTCAATGACCCATCTGATTGGTGGAGAGCCAACCAGGAAACGGGGAGCAGGATGAGCGTGACTAGAGTCTCTCAAAATCTGACGAAAATCTTTTAAACTGACCTTTGTTGATCTGAAATGAAGACAGATTCAGCAACTGCACGGCCTATTTCTCTCTTAAATGTTTTCAGAAACACATTTCGGTGAGCTATTTTAGTCCAATATGAGATCGTATTCTGAACGAGCCGCCATGACAGTCTGGCTTTGAATTTCCGGAGAAACCAGACCCACGTGACGCGTTCGTCCAATCAGCTGCCGGTTTTCATTTTTGGGTAACAATACAGATTAGCGCCGCCTGCCTGCCGTCTGGTTGGTGTGTAAGCAGCTTTAGACATAGAAACAACAGTTCAACTGATTATGTATCTCCTTATGTTTCTGGTTTCAGGGAGACTCGTTGTTCTTTGACCTCCCTCTGGATATTAAAGGAGCAACAGGACAACAAGGACCAAACGGAGTAAAGGTCAGTAACTGTCACACATTGAGGAGACTTCAATCAGGGCAGGAATTAACATGGGGCTTAATAGGTTGACATGTTAGGCTACGATCAGACGGCAGGCAAAAGTGGCCCAAATATCAGATTTTTTTGGGGTCAAGTGACCGGTTCAGACTTCTCCAGAAGTAGTGTGAACACTCAAATCTTGCCCAGATCAGATTTAGATCACTTCCATATGTGGTCCTGAATCAGACCCAGGTCTGATTTTTTTCAATGCGACCCTAGTGTGAACAACCAAGGCGAATTTGATGCAATTTTTACGTCAATCTACATCGACATTTGTCACAATTATGGGCCGGCGGGAGGTAGCCCGAGACACAGAAAGCAAAATTAAAATCTTAACTAGGCCTACAAAATGGCAATCCACACAGACCTCTGTAGTGAATTTGCAGCCATAACCCCGTAAAAGGCCAAAATAGCCAATTTGGCTCTCTTTCTCTTCATTCTTGTCCTCCTCAGCACCTGCTCATTAATGTTTTGAAACAAACATTTTGAAATAAAAGCGAAAATGCTGACCTCCTCCATAACCTCCACAACTTTAGTGCAACAGCGCGCTGTGTCTGATGTCAGTTTGATGGGCTGCAGACCCTATAAGAAAGACAGCTACTTTTACGTTTATCTGTGTTTTAAGCCCCCAACGTCTCCTTCCAGGCAGCGCTGCCTGGAAGGCACTAGGATTAGGCAATGGTTATGGTTAAGGTTAGGGTTAGGTGCCTTGAAATGGGCGGAGGATGGAAATGGAAGGAGACGTTGGGGGGCTTAAAACAGCATCAAGCTACTTTTACACACTATCAAAGACTTAGATATCAACAGTTTTTTGGATATGCGCACACATCGCTACGCCAACCTTTTCAAGGAGCTGGTTGAAGGAATGAAAGAGGGACACTGTGTTCACATGGTCCAACAAGTCAGCCACCGCTGGAAAACTTTGAAAAAATCGTATTTTGCACGGCTACATGTAGAATATAAGTGGAATAGTCACTTCCATTAGCCATGTAAACAGCTTAGAGGAATATCGTCTTTTTTGGAATAAGGGCAAAACCCGCAATATTACGTGCATGTAAACGTAGTCAATATTACATTTCTAAGGGGTATAGAGGCCATGGATATACAGGCATACCTCCCAGGTTGAGTCTCGACAATGGTGGTGGTGATGAAGGGATGAAATAAGAGCCTGAAGATCTGGATTTATGTTTGTGTGGAGCTTCTGATGATGGAGGAACCATGGGCGATTGGCTGGTGGAGAGTGTCCTCTGATTGGCTGTTTGTGTTACAGGGACTGAGTGGAGATCCAGGGGAACCTGGCCTACCAGGACCACCAGGACCTGCCGGACTTCCTGTAAGCCTCAGATCTTAAACTGTCAAACTCTATTTAAACGTTTACTGTGATCAATGGCTGAACCAACTGACATCAGCTGTTTTTGTTCTGTTTTGAATTTAGGGAAGTCCAGGGTTTGCGGGGTTACCAGGAGAAAAGGTGAGTGTGCTGAACGTGCCGAACTGATCTGAGAACAGTTTGTTCAAATATCTCAACTACAGAACCACCATAGTCCCAACCTTGTTTGCACAAGTGTGTATCTTATATTGTCAAGATATGAAAGTATTTTTCTGGACTTTGGGGGCTCTGTAGTTAACACATAAGGGACTTTATTTAGAACTACAACTAATCTCCAGCTGTTTGAAGGCCTGATGTTGTGTTTGGCTTTGGGACTTAACATTCAGGTCCTGATGGATGCTGTGTTTTGGTTTCAGGGTCAGGAGGGTCCCAGTCCAGTGATACCAGGTCCCCGCGGACAGAGGGTGAGCATACTTGTCTTGTTTAAACCCCAATGCGAATACTAACTCCCAGGTTATGAAATCACATAAAGCGTTTACGGATCACATATAGAAACTAAACTTTCAGACTGATGTCATGAAGTGGCGTATGTATGACACGCCAATTCGTATGCCGTTATTGGCGTGTTATCAAGACGCATACTCACTTTTTAGCGTGCTTATCAACGCCGTTTTGCCTCCATTTACTTACATTACCTTGCGATTGCGTGTGAATTGACGCCTTAGCGAGTAGTATGAAAGGGTGAAAATCTGCGTAGGGAGGTTGGTCGGGGGGGAGGATGGGTCAAACACAGGACTTTCACCCAGGAGGCCGGAGGTCGTGTCCCGCGTGTCACGTTTCCTTCTTGTCCCGCGTTTGATGTTTCCTTTCCACGTTCTTCTTTTCCTAAACCCAACGTTTCCTAAACCCAACCGTAGCCTAGCGATAACACGCCACGTGGCTTTAGAAAGTGGCGTGTATGCTTACACTGTGACGTTGCAGACTGCCATCCACTGTATACAGCGTAGACTTACACGCAGATAGCTTAAAATGCCACTTGGCTTTAGAAAAGTGGCGTGTATGTTTACGCGAAGTCATGATATCACGTTGAAACTTCAGAACTATGACAAAGCTCCTCTGGTCAGGAAACGCTGAACTAAAAGGTCACATCATCCAGTGATTCACACACAGCAGACACATGTGGTATAAGACACACATTAAAGCCTTTCTGACCTGTGAAATACCATCCTCACCATCACCATTATCATCATCACATCATCGTCATCGTCATTATCATCATCATCATCATCATCAGCTGTGGTTTTCAGGGTGATCGCGGCCCGCCAGGGATCCCTGGACCAAAAGGAATTAAACTTTATGCTGAAGGACCCAAAGAACTGAAGGTCTGTCTGTCTGTCTTTATGTCTGTCTGTCCGACTGTCTGTCTGTCTGTCTGTCTGTCTGTCTGTCTGTCTTTATGTCTCTTCGTCTTTGTCTGTCTGTCCGGCTGTCTGTCTATCTGTACGTCTGTCTGTCTGTCTGTCTTTATGTCTGTCTGTCCGACTGTCTGTCTGTCTGTCTGTCTTTATGTCTGTCTATCTTTATGTCTATCTGTCTGGCTGTCTGTCTATCTGTACGTCTGTCTGTCTGTCTGTCTGTCTTTATGTCTCTCTCTCTCTGTCTGTCTGTCTATCTGTCTGGCTGTCTGTCTATCTGTACGTCTGTCTGTCTGTCTGTCTGTCTTTATGTCTCTCTCTCTCTCTCTCTGTCTGTCTGTCTGTCTATCTATCTGTCTGTCTGTCTGTCTTTATGTCTCACTGTGTCTCTGTCTGTCTGTCGGTCTGTCTGTCTGTCTTCATGTCTGTATTTCTGTCTGTCTTTATGTCTCACTGTGTCTCTGTCTGTCTCTCTGTCTGTCGGTCTGTCTGTCTGTCTTCATGTCTGTATGTCTGTCTGTCTTTATGTCTGCCTGTCTGTCTGCTTGTTTTTACTGATGTTTTTGGTTGTATTTCAGGGAGAACCAGGTGAAGTTGGAGCGAAAGGTTGTCATGGACTTCCTGTAAGTCAAAGCCGTCTCACACTCTGCCTGTCTGTCTGACAGAATCACAAACTTATTAAGAAAAACCATGTTAATTATTGTTTTGATCGACTGTCAGAGAGTCAGACTGATGTGTGCGTTTATTTTCTGCTCCAGGGTTTGCCGGGGAAACAGGGGGATAAAGGTGGCAAGGGTGGGAGAGGTGATCCTGGCTCACTGGTAAGAGAGAGAGAGACCCGAGCACTTCATGTATCACAATAACATGGATCTATAATCAAAATGTGTTATTTATTTCATTTTGTGCTGATGAAATGATGAAACCTGAACCCTGGTCGTACATGTTGTTTGGTGTTTGCGTTGCAGGGTAAACCGGGGAAGGATGGAGCTCCAGGAGAGCTGGGAGAACAGGTAACATGCTAAGCTAACAGGAACGCTAACCAACCATATTCAATGTAGACAGTAGAGGTGGGAGTAAGGTCGCGTTCCAGGCAACCTGTAACTTGTGTTTTCACAACCTTCTACCCGTGAAAGTGCCCTGGAACGGCAGTCAAACCTGTAACTTACTCCTGGTGAACTGGTACCAGATGGTTGTTCTCCCAGTTACAGTTTTTGACGTCACACACACATAAACAACAATGGCGACCCCTGTTGATGCTGTACAGACGCCGGTGATTAACGGTGAGAAATAGAAATAAATAGACATGAATAGGCAACGTAAAGTAATTCCGCACATTGTAATCAAAACAATACACATACGATTGTGTACTACTACAGGTTATGGTTATTAAATGAAGGCCAAAATATGTCGCCGACTAGAAATCGCTAGTATCAGCTGGCGTTAGCTAACGTCAATGGTAGGTAGCCGCTAGGTAACGCTATCTAGAAGGGTTTGTCATTACTTTGCCTGGAACGCTACCAAGTCGTGAGTCGTGACTTGAAGTCGTAACTTACGGGCTAAACATTGTGTCTGGAACGCAGCATTAGTCACACGTGCAAGTCACAAGCGAGTCTCAAGTCATTGTGGTTAGAATCAAGCAAGTCAAGTCAAATCCCTGCTATAAGTAGCCTAGAAATCTAGACGCCCCCTAGCCGCAGCAAATGTAATTTGCAGCCAGGGTCAGTGTAGCAACTCTCTGTTGGCTTGCGAGCTGGAAAAACCAAACTCTAGCCAGGCCAATCACATCGTGTATAGAGTCGGTAGGCGGGGCTTAACATAATGACGGCAGAGTTGCTATGGTTCCGCATGAATTCCCTGCTACTTGAAAACAAAGAAGATGGCTGCTGCTGCTGGTGAACAGCGGTCTCTGGAAGCGGCTTTGGCCGCGACTCTGGAAGACTTGGAGTTCTGCTTTTCTTTGAGAAAAGAACAAAGGACGGCACTGAAGTCATTCTTAAAAAAGGAAGATGTGTTCAGAGTTTAAAGTTGAATCTATCAACTAGCGTTGCTCTGGTTGGTTGTAGCGCTATCCTATTGCGTGCAGAGGGAATCTGAAAGACAACCGTTTATCCCGCCCCTCGGATTGAGCCCAGCCAATGGGGAGTTCCCAGACCCCAATCTTTTGAAGTCAAAAAGAAAAAAAGCCAATATTACTTAGTATTAAATTAAGAAAAAGTCCTTTCGAGTCAAGTTTTAAGTCTTAGATTTTAACGATCTAAGCGCATGGTGTGAAGCGCCTGGCGCGGGTGTGTTTAGGGCGTGTCCAAATCCACTTTTGCTAGTTTGACGGCAGAAAAAAGGGTCCCTGCGCCGGGCGCATGGTTCTAAAGGGTTGTACTTAGTGTCTTCATTAATCAGAGGTGTGTTTTGGGCGTAACATGCAATCAACCAATCAGAGATCATCTCCCATTCCCTTTAAAAGCCAGGCGCGTTTGGACCTTGGAGCATTGCTGTTATGATGGAGGATTTGCACCGTAATATTTTTATTTGTAATCTTCTGCATGTGTGTGTGTGTGTGCTGCTGTGCGTCCCTGTGTGTGTAACAAGCATAGTGTGTGTGCGCTGTGCACGAGTCTAGGAGCATTTTACTAATGCTCTGTTAAAATAACAATGAAATGCTGCGTTATTGACATTAGACCAGGTTTTTGTTGGTCAATGGCGTGATCACTTCCCGCTGCCTTAAGATAACAATACACCCAGAATCCACCTGAACACACCTCCCTGTAAGACCAGCACGCCCAGAATGTACCTGAACACACCTCCCTGTAAGACCAGCACGCCCATGGGCCACAGAAGGGCGCAGGTGCATTTTCTATTTAAACGATGTGGGTGCTGGATGGAAAATTGACAACTGCATCAGTCATAAACTAGCAAAGACACTTGCATCGGGCTTTGTGCTGCGCCGGGTGCAAGATAGTGTCCTTAAAATCAAAGTCATGTTGAGTCATTTATTATTGGAAGCCTCAAGTCCTCAAATTTGCAACTTGAGTCCCCCACCTCTGGTAGACAGCCCTTACTGATGGAGATTTCTTGTGTTGTTCAGTGATTCTGGGCTGTAGACATGAAATTAACCTGAGCTGTGTGTCTGCAGGGAGACCCAGGGTATCATGGGTACCTCGGTCCTCCAGGAATTGAAGGAGCCATGGTGAGTGTACCGTGTGATGTACAGGAAGTAATACTGCAGTAGTACACTCAGTACTGTGACAAAGAGTTTATGCGTGTGTCTGTTTTCAGGGAGAGAAAGGTGATCGGGGTTTCCCGGGTCTTCCAGGAGAGGTGAGTCTGAAGTTTTCTGTTAATGATTGGATCAACAGTTCACCAGGCTACAACAATAGGAAACATCTGTCTATAAATGATAATGGGGCCGTGGCCAGTGGTATACAGTCTTTATGTTTAATATGTGTTTGTGTGTCTGTGAAGGTTCTTAGTCATCCACAGTAGCCTTCTCACGAATGGGTTTGTATGCTGTTGTACAAAAACGTATGCACAACAATTCGTATGATATCCTACAAAGTTAAGGCGACTGCCGGCTGGTCACAGTTTAGCGATCTTTACAGTTGAGTTAAGCCGACAAAAAGTGACTGTCATGCGGCTACAACTTTAGATTAGATTAGATTTAACTTCATTGTCATTGTGCAAAGTACAAGTAGTTTATCAGTGTTTTAAGCCCCCAATGTCTCCATAACCATTGCCTAATCCTAGTGCCTGCCAGGCAGCGCTGCCTGGAAGGCACTAGGATTAGGCAATGGTTATGGTTAGGGTTAGGGTTAAGTGCCTTGAAGTCAACGGTCACAGTGCTGCCTTGAAGTCGATTAGGCAATGGTTATGGTTATGGTTATGGTTAGGTTTGGGTTAAAACGCAACGCCTAGGATGGGTGCTGCGAGGGGCATGGGCACAAGAGGACCAATTTCGTAGGATATCATAGGAATTGTTGTGCATACGTTTTCATACGTTATCATACGATAATGAGTATCATGAGAATGCGTTGATTCACTTCACGTTTTCTTGGAGCTCCATCTACTGGCTGTTGGAGGAACTGCGGCTTCTCTTTTGTGCTCTTTCAGGATGTTTGGTGTTTTAAGCCCCCAACGTTGTCTTCCAGGCAGCGCTGCATGGAAGGCACTTGGGTTAGGCAAGGGTTAGGGTTAGGGTTACGTGCCTTGAAGTCAACGGTCACAGCGTTGCCTTGAAGGAGACGATGGGGGCTTAAAACACCATCAAGCGTATAAGTACAAAGACAACGAAATGCAGTTTACGTCCAACCAGAAGAGCAAAAAGAGCAGAAAAGTGCAATGTGATATACAAAGTATAGACAGGACAAGACATATAGTGCAGTGTAGACAGTAGTGTACAGTTGGTTTGCAGAAGGTGGTTTAGAGTAATATAAATTAAATATAAATATGTGCAGTGTATGCCCAAGATTTATAACCTTCCCTGGATACGTGTTTGTGTCTTTTATCAGACGGTCTGGATCCACACCGTTCTGAAGGGCCAGCGCGGTGTCCCCGGGCCCCGCGGACCCCCAGGAGTCCAAGGAGAACAAGGTAGTATCTAGACCAGAATGAAAGGTTAAAACATGAAGGGTTGAAAACAAAAAAACTCCAAAGTTCCAGACTTTAAAATGTTTAGATTCTGTCATCTTAAACCCTTGTGTTGTCTTCCCGTTGACCAGGAAACTTTCTGTTGTTCTGGGTCAAAATTTAAAATACAAATTTTTTTATTCAACGTTTTGGTCGTCTTTTTTGACAATTTTGTTGCTATTCCCGACGTTTTTGTCACTTTTTTCGTCGTTTTTTTCACTTTTTTCGTCGTTTTTGTCACTTTTTTCAATTTTTTTCGCGATTTTTTTCTGCGCTTTTTGACGTTTTTGAATCTTTTTCCGACATTTTTGTCACTTTTTTAACGTTCTTTGATCGTTTTTTTCTTCAAATACTATAACATTTACTAAAACTCCCAAATTCAATTAAAGTAGTGAACTGATCATTTATTTTACTTGTAAAGAGCGTTGTCGGGAACCATCCACGTTATTTAAGAAACCCAAATTTCTGATATAGAAGCTTTTTGAAAATGGGTCAAATTTGACAACAGGAGGGTTAAAGCCTATTTTCGATCATATTTATGGTTAGATATTTTGTCTGAAATTAGTCTTCATTAATCCTGTTGAAAACAGTCACATCCTGTTTAAACATTTCCACGTACAGTAAAACCACAGACAGGCAATTTGGCTGTCGCCATCTTGGTTTTTTGTAACCTAAATGAATGGTTGTTTATGATGTTTTTCGAATGAAGCTTCGAAGCTTTGAACTATTCGGTACAGGCTTAATGGTTTCGTCGTTGGACAGTAACCTTTTTATTATTCTCTGCTTTCTGTCAGGACTCATTGGTTTTCCTGGAATGAAGGGCGTGCCAGGTACCACTCCTATCTTTCTCACACTTACTGTTGATGGTTGGTTAATGATCAGAATACAATCAATCTGGTTTATTGGCATGTCTTGGAACCAATCACAATCGTCTTGGGCGGTGCTAAGCTCCGGGCAGAGCCACGGTGCCTCTGCTAAATAGTCTCAGGAAGGAACTTGTTTTGGTGGATGTTCAAAAGTAGGCATTGAACATTTTAAATTTAAACAGCTTATTATGTAGGTGCACGCCTGTGTTAACGTGCGCTTGTTCCCCCGTGTGCGCTGATGCCTCATCTGTTGACATTTCCGAATGCCTTCCTACAGTTGCTTAATAACAGATTTCCACACAAACGAACGTACATGTGTCATTAGTATAAGAAAGATTTTAACTGTGTCAGGCTCGGGTCGGGCTCGGACATAAATATCTTAATGCCTGTCGGGCTCGAGCCGGGTTCGGTTACTGCTCTGTCGGACGTGGACAGAAAAATGCGGCCCGATCCGCACTCTAATTTGCACCCCGCAAAAGAAAACGCCACATCCAATATTAAATGAAGTGAACTGTTGACACAACACAGTAACGTGACCTATTTAAATTAGCTGATACATGGTTAAACCTCATTAGCTCTTACCAGTGTATCTCCGTGTGTACTTTGTCCACAGCAATCCTACCATTTAGTCCTAAAACGTCCCAGTTAGCGAGGAAATGTCCTAAACATGTTCTTTATAAATCTTTACAATCATTCCCCTGAAAGAACCAAGCAGATCTGCCTTGTTGTATCTATGTTGTAAACTTGCCATTTTCAGCGTGTAGCTTGCAACTGTTTGTATTTAAAGTTACATTCCTTATCGATGAATCACAGCTCACCTCTGGTGATAGCAAAGTGGGGCTCCTGCCCTGGCTCTCATGCTGTCTGGGAGGTTTTGACTCTAATAATTTTATTAATTGCAAGTGTTTTGTAACATGCTACACATGCTAACAAGCCTGTTCTTCTTCCCATGAGGTGTGGCTCCCACTGGTCCACCGGGCCCCCAGGGGCCGCCTGGCTCAACTGGATGCAAAGGAGAAATGGGAGAGCCGGGGCCCGTCATCGTCGGGCCCCCAGGACAGAACGGAATCCCGGGAGGTCTTGGAGTCGACGGAGAACCCGGAGAACCAGGAATACCAGGTGATGGACAGTTTGTGGTCCAGGTCCTGGAAGTACCTGGAAATTCCTACATCAAAAATAACAATTTGATATCATGACTTTGCGTAAACATACATGCCACTTTCTAAAGCCAAGTGGCGTGTTATCTTTACGCATTTTTGAGCTATCCGCGTGTATGTCTATGCTGTATACAGCGGACGGGTTGCAGACTGATCTCAATAAGTGGTGTACTGTATGACACGCCAATTCGTATGCCATTTTGGCATGTTATCAAGAAGCAGACATACTCGCTTTTCGGACGGTTGGGTTTAGGAAACGTGACACGCGGGCCATGATCCCCGGTCTCCTGGGTGAAAGTCCTGTGTTTGACCCATCCTCCCTACGCGGATTTTCGTGCTTTCATACTACTCGCTACGGCGTCAATTGACACGCAATCGCAAGGTAATGTAAGTCAATGGAGACCAAACAGTGTTGAAAAACACGCTATAAAGCGATTATGCGTCTTGATAACACGCCAATAATGGCATACGAATTGCCATGTCATACATACGCCATTTGAGATCAGTCTGAAAGAAAGAAAATCCACCTTCCAACATGTCCAAGTCCATCTGTTTTTCTGACCGACGTTTTTTCTTCTTTGGTTCAGACTTCCTACCGGGAGACGTTGGTTCTCCTGGAGCTAAAGGTCTAAAAGGCTCAGTGGGATTCCCTGGATTTAGAGGGTTGGAAGGACAAACGGGTGAGTGGGGGAAAGGAATGGGGAGTTATGATGTCTCATAGCATGATACCACATGAAATATCATATACTAGTCTCTTGTATGATTGATTGATTGTCTGACAGGTGTGAAGGGGGAGTTGTGCTTTGCCTGTGAATTTGTTCTCGGCAACCCCGGACCTCCGGGTAAACCAGGAGAGCCAGGTGAAGATGGGTTGCCAGGTAAGAACCACACCTGACTCAGCGATCTTTATTCTGATATTTTTAGCTATTGATCTGATCCTGTGATTGACAGCTACATGTCAGCTCCATTAAATACCAAAGTACATTCCTTTGAGTTTCTGAAAGTTCTTTCAAAACGAGGACACAATAGGAAGATATTAGGAATTAGAAATAGTAACTACACAATCAAAGATGTAAAATAGATCAAGGGCGGAGTGAAGGGCTGGCTTTTGGGGCTCCAGCTCCAAATTGTTTTCTCAAAAGACCTGAACCTTTAATGGTTTTAAACTTCAACTTCAACTTTGTGTCATTTACCCCTCAGGCTCTCTGACTGGAGCGGAAAATCAGTGGAGCAAAAAAAAAATATCACCAATTGATTTTGTGAACAAAAATAGGTTTCAAGAGTAGTAATGCTGTTAAGGCCAATTCCTTCCCTACCTATGTTATGAAGCCTAACTCAAAAATAGCAACATCAGACAGTCTCTGCCTCTTCTCAGATTGCAGGAGTGAAAATAAGTCTTCCTCAACATTTGTTGTGCTCTGGTTTCAGAATAATAAAGACAGTTGGAGAACAGTTAGATATAAAACAGGATGAAAGCTGATTCTTTTCCTTGGAAAACATCATGTTTTTGTACAGATTTTTAGGCATTCTATTATCAAATGGCTTGAAAAAGAGCGCAAATAGCTGCTGTAAATGGGAGAAAATAATCTCCCCTATGGGCATGCCCCCGGACCCTCCTTAAGGCTGTTTTATGCTTCTGCGTCAACTCCACGCCGTAGCTACGCCTTCGCTCCTACGGCGTCGTGACCCTTTCGGAGTTCTGCGTCGGGGTTGCTTTGCATTGCAGTGCATTTCACCGCCACAACACTAGGGGGCGATAAGTCTGAGGTTATTTGCGAGGTGTCTGCCTGCCAGTTTATGTTACGTTAGCAAGCAAACTTTGGCACAACTGTCCACAAAGTACTGCTTGCTGGAGAAGTGCTAATTTCAAAACGTCACTGACATATATAGACACTTTACAAACGGATAACCCCGTCATTGTAACCAAAATATGTCTGAGTTTATTTGCAAAGCTTGTGTCAGTGAACTAGCATGTTGCTACTCCCCACAGTAGGCTGCTTGAAACACCCACTATCAACACACAGGACCAGTTGACCAATCACAGTCCTTGAAACACCCACTATCAACACACAGGACCAGTTGACCAATCACAGTCCTTGAAACACCCACTATCAACACACAGGACCAGTTGACCAATCACAGTCCTCAACACACAGGACCAGTTGACCAATCACAGTCCTTGAAACACCCACTATCAACACACAGGACCAGTTGACCAATCACAGTCCTTGAAACACCCACTATCAACACACAGGACCAGTTGACCAATCACAGCCCTTGCGGTCTGCGTCGCCTCGACGCAAAGTTATACATTGTTGGAGGTGCAGGGCAGGCTACGGCAGAGGGCTCGGAGAGGGGTTCGCGGCGACGCAGAGGGGTCTGCGGGGATACGCCGTCAATTCGACGCAGAAGCATAAATCAGCCTTTAGGTTTTGGGCTGAGCCCCCAATATTTACAACATCTGGCTCCGCCCCTGATATGGATCAACCTATCTTAACTTTAACTGTAAATGAAATGTTCACAGTGCAATGTTCACAGGTAAATCTCACCTGTCTGTCTCTGTGATGTCAACCTTTTTCCAGGATCAGACGGTTTTCCAGGACCCAAAGGACACAAAGGAGTCAAAGGTGTTGTAGGACTACCTGGTCCACAGGTGAGCTCACTATTCACCTCCATAAACTGCTGAAACAGAGGATAACTGGAGATTTTGGGGGACCAAGGTCGCTTTCACATCTGAGCAGTTTGGCTTGTTTTAAACCGAACCCTGGAGCGTTTGGTCGGTTGGTCGGTAGTCCATTTGGTTTGGGGTGGTGCGAAACCTCATTCGAACTCTGGTCCACTTGAAAACGGCGGTCTCTGTCCGCTTCCAAGTGCACTAGAGTTCGTTTCACTTTAGTTGAGAACACAAACCGATCAGAATATGGGAAGAGAACCAAAAAACAGAGCACCACCCTGCAGTTTCAACCTTGTACACAATTCACAGACTTATATATGATTTAAGGCAGGGGTCTCCAACAAGTAGCTTCGCAAAATAACCACAATATTAAAAGTGAGGTAGCTAACTTTGTGGGCCATAGACGTGTAAAGTTGTTAATTTTTCTTGGACCCTGATGGGAATATTTTCAGTGATGTAGCTATAACTATCTGGGCTAAAAGAAGTGTAAAATAGTCATGAACCTTGACGTGAAGTTAAGATTTTTCATAAGCTTTGGCTATTGCAATTTCAGCAAACAGTAGCTTCATTCAGCTCATGTAAATAAATGTAAGCAATGTGATGCAAGTAGCTCTTGGCCACTTTTGGTATTTTAAAGTAGCCCTTAGATGAAGAAAGGTTGGAGACCCCTGATTTAAGGGATGATCCATAAACATTATGATGGATTCTGATAGAAGATTTATAACTGTGGTACCTTATTACTGTCTCTCTGTCTCTGTTGTCCTGTATTTAGGGCCCATTTGGTATCCCCGGCCTCCCGGGGGCCCCCGGACCTGTTGGTGACCCTGGGATCATGCAGAGAGTTCAGCAGAAGGGTGAGGAGGGGGAACAGGGGGAGCCAGGACCACCCGGTTTAGAGGGGAAAGACGGATCTCCAGGATTTACAGGACCGAAAGGTGTTCTGGGACAGAAAGGAAACCCTGTGAGTAAACAGATGCATTTTACAGAGAGGCCGCCTGTCCAGTCCAGGCCGGAGCGTTCCCACCAAGGCGAAGAGAAGGCGTTGCGCATTCACGTTTTGATTGTTGGGTTTTAGGGCTCCTGCACACTGGCTGTGTGGCGTGAGCGTGCCAGCTGCGTGACGTGTCCATTTTTATTTCGGCTCCCATGTTAACAGGTTAGAGCTTGCACACTGTCTGTCTCAGGCGCCAAAAACGCGTGCGTGCTAGAAATAGGGTCGATGGCTATTTTTCACGCGACACACGAGCGTGTTGGAAGCGTTTCCAGGCAAAATAGAATACGAAAAGATTTTTATATGTCATTTTGACACGAATACATTTAATAAATGACATGTTGATGTTTGAAAGTCTCGAGGTTTTGACATAAATGCAGATATAAATGTAAATAAAATAATAATAAATAATTAGCAATTTTCAAATATTGCACCTGTGATACAGAAGGAAATATTCTGGAGCCTATTTTGCCGTCAATACTGCCGACGTTGTCTCTGCTGTAATCAGATCAGTATATATTTATGTTTAACATGGTATTTCATTTTATTAATGGAAAACATACATGTATACAGACAAGGCTAGCAGCAGCAGCGCTGCGCCAGACACCTTTCTGGTGTGCAGAGACTTAGAAAACGCCACGCAGCCGCCACGCAACTGCCACGCCACGCTCACGCCACGCTCACGCCACGCTCACGCCACGCTCACGCCACGCAGCCAGTGTGCAGGAGGCCTTATATTGGGATCATTTGTGTTAAATCGCCTGCAAGTGTAGAGCTGTAGGCACCAACAAGTTTCTTTCCGTCAACAATATGGCCAGAAACATCCGGAAATCTATTTGCGTCTTTGCATTGACTTTGTATATAATCACCAAAACCTTGGTGTGAACGCACTAAGGGGCCAACACATTCTCACTCCCATCTCGTAAAATACGGACGCTTGGTCAGGTGCCTTTGGCGTTGTTATTGACAATAAAAGTCTCCTTTAGCGTCATATCTAAACGCGCTTTATCTAAACGCGCTTGGTCGGGACTATTGGCGTCCCTTTTGACGCAGTTAGGTTAAGGAAAAGATGGTGGGTGGGCTTATGTTTCCATGTCACGCGGGACAAGAAGGGGACGGTAGGGTTTAGGAAACGTGACACGCGGGACACGATCCCCGGTCTCCTGGGTGAAAGTCCTGTGTTTGACCCATCCTCCCCCCCAACCAACCTCCCTTTCGGGCTTTCATTCTACTCGCTACCGTAGTCGCTCTTAGTGCTACGTCATCTTCAAAGCCTGTGTAGCTGCTGCTCTCCCCGGTACGTTCTACACACGCGGCGAAGGACGCTTTTTGCGTCGCTTCAAATGCTGACAGCCACTGTCCAAACGTCCGTATTTTACGAGTTCGGAGTGAGAACGGGTTGAAGGGGCGGGTTGTAAACCAAAACACCTAAAACTTTAAGAAAACGGTGCATGTGGATGGGAGGTCTGTTAGGAAACTGGATTTCATCGCGTTTCTCACAAATCTAGGAATATGTTTGATGTTCTGTGGCTTGTTAAAAGGCATCATAATAATATTAGACAGATGAAATAATGAATCAGGAAAGGGTTAAAATGATATGGAATCTCTTCACGTTTATATTGCTTCTTTAAATACTTTTAACATCATAATGTTTGTCCTGTTTATTTGTGATATGTTACACAGGGTTATTTGTATTATTATTGTTAGAAGACAGGGTTATATGTTGTATGATGCCTTTAATGTTCATTTTCTGTACCCTAATCATCATCAAATCAACATTTCATGCTATAACTCCGTTTTGGATTTGCCTGCCTTAAGGACTGCTGATTAAATTTAGCTAATGAGCTTATTCTGGGATGGTCAATGACTGCCCATTCTCCCTGTTAACCTTTGTGTTGTCTTCCCAGGTCAAAATTGACCCGGTCTGTTTTGCCTGTTTTATAAAGCATAAAGTATACATCTTCTAAGCCAACTTTATTCTTATCACTGCTAGTTTTACACTTATGTTTGTAATTCATGGTCAATAAACCTCATTTATATTAAATTATGCCTAATTTTGAATTAAAAAACCCAGAAATTTTGAATTACTTTAGCTAATAATTAAGATCAGAGGAACGTATGTTGATGCATAATTACAGCAGTTACGTGTATGGAACTATCCATGTATTTTTTGGGCAATTTGGTTTAAAAACCCATATTTTTAATACAGAAACTTAAATTCAAATTTGACCCGAGGACAACACAAGGGTTAAATAAACATATAAATCAAATGAATGTCTCTTGATGTTCGGTGTGAACAGGAGAAATTATTGCAGCAAGAAAAACTTGACTCCTGACTGTTGTTTAAACTTCCTGTACCTTTAAAGTGACTGAGTTAACATTTTGACTTTCATATTAATTTCACCACCAGATGGAGCCAAAGTAAATGATTTTATGATCCATGTCCGTGTCTAAAATACTTTCTGAATTACTTGCTCTTGAGGTTAAAAAATACACATGCCATTAAAAATTCGTAATAAGTGCTAAGTTTGAAAGTGCTTAAAAAGTAAAAGTGCCACACAATAAATAACCATAAATAATTTAAAATACATCATAGAATAAAACCACACTGTTAGTCCTGCACAAAACCAAAGGCATGTGTATTATCATGTTAAAATCTTGAGGCAAGTAATTCAATGTGAAATAAATAATGATGATAATAATAATAATAATAATAATAATAATAATAATAATAAATATTAAGAACAGAGAAAAAGCACAATAATTATTATTAAAATATAGACAAGGCAGAATTTTTTTTTATAAAGGACAACCAAGGCATCTTTAAAATATTTATTAAGAAAACCCGTAAAAACATATTAGGTGGGACCCCCTCTGCAGGTGGAAATTAACCCCTGAAAAGGAAAGAATAATAAAATCTAAAAAGCATGCCATGTTAGGGATAGGGGGATAAAAAGTTGATACAAATTTATGAAATAGGAAATGTGGGAAAATAGGGCCTAATTTTGAAAAAAAATCTTAGAAATGTAGGAACATAAGGCCGTGGGAACATAAGGCTTTGGCAACATAGGGCTGTGGGACCATAAGGCTGTGGGAACATAGGACTGTGGGACCATAAGGCTGTGGGAACATAGGGCTGTGGGAACATAGGGCTGTGGGAACATAGGGCTGTGGGACCATAGGGCTGTGGGAACATTGGGCTGTGGGAACATAGGGCTGTGGGAACATAGGGCTGTGGGAACATTGGGCTGTGGGACCATTGGGCTGTGGGAACATTGGGCTGTGGGAACATAGGGCTGTGGGAACATAGGACTGTGGGACCATTGGGCTGTGGGAACATAGGGCTGTGGGAACATAGGGCTGTGGGAACATAGGGCTGTGGGACCATTGGGCTGTGGGACCATTGGGCTGTGGGAACATAGGGCTGTGGGAACATAGGGCTGTGGGAACATAGGGCTGTGGGACCATTGGGCTGTGGGACCATTGGGCTGTAGGAACATAGGGCTGTGGGACCATAGGGCTGTAGGAACATAGGGCTGTGGGACCATAGGGCTGTGGGAACATAGGCACGCTCCCAGCAGTCATACCACTACAAGTCTTCTAGGCTGTTACTACTTGGAGTGAAGCTGAATGTTTCAACCATTTTTCTATTACCATTACTATAAACCATTACTTTTAGCGAACTATTTCAACAGTTAGCTAACTACCTTAACCGTTAGCGAACTATTTCAACAGTTAGCTACCTACCTTAACCGTTAGTGAACTATTTCAACCATTAGCTAACTATTTTGACCATTAGCGAACAATTTCAACCATTAGCTAACTATTTTGACCGTTAGCGAACTATTTCAACCATTAGCTATTTAACCATTTCTCCTTTACTTTTAGCTAACCATTCAAACTGTTCAGTCATTACTTTCAGCTAGTTATTTCAACCGTTTGTTTATTACGTTTAGCTAAACCTCTGTGCTTGCTTGCTAACTAGTTTTAAGATAAAGACTAAGACTTCATGTTTATTTTATTTGACAGGGATACTGCATATAAATAGACATTTCTGTAAATATGCCAGATTTAGCCAAAAGGCTAGTTTCCATCTGCAGTCCCTGGCCAGATGTTACAATATGCTCCCTGAAAAGCAAGTAAGATAAAGCAACATTTTGTGATTAAAGATTAATAAAATCAACATATAGAAAAGTCAGTAGTCCAAGGCAAGAAGTACATGAAGCTCTTGCATAACTGCAACAACATGTAGTGTTCAGGTGTTCCAGTTGACTTAATGAAATCATAATTTTTTGTTTTTCATATTAGTTGCACTGCTCTACAATCTTTCCCCGTACCCCCTGGCACCAGCAGAGTTATCTTGGATGGCAATCACTGTGATATGTTGACGATGGTTTATTGTTTCTCTCTGATCCTGCTCTCAGGGGCCTCTGGGGCCTAAAGGTGACAGGGGCCCTCTCGGGGAGACTGGTCTCAGAGGACTAGTAGGACAGATAGGACCTCCAGGACCACCTGGAATTGGGCTTCCAGGACCTTCGGGATCTAAAGGCAATGTGGGAGTCCTGGGAAACCGAGGAGATCCTGGAAAACCAGGTGAGAGGGACCTGGGTTAATCAAGCGTCTCAAGAAGTCACGCCCAATCTCAGAAACCAATCGGCTATCGAACTAACAATGATTTAGCGTCAGGGGGCAAAGCCCAATACTTCTTCACCGCATTCTCATGAACGGGTTCGTATGATATCGTTCGAAAAGTTATGTACATTAAAACGCACGATATCATTCAAAAAGTAGGAGGCCGACGGCTGAGCGGCAGTTGCTAGATGTTTAAGCTGCTACAGAGCTTCCTGCCGCCGGCTACAGACCTCTGTCACAGCTCAGTCGTATCAGCGGAAGTTATAAGATGTGTTTTGCCGGCTACAGAGCTCTGTGACGTCAGCTACGGTGCTCCGCATGGTGCGCTGTCAGGTCAGCGGTAGTTGGTGGTTCAGTTACCCGAGAATAGGTGACTATCAGCCGCGTAGAGAGCACCGCGAGATGCTGCTCGTTCCGGCGGAGATTACGGTTAAGTTTAGGCAAGAATAAATGAGCATTAAGTTAAGGCACTGAAACGACTAGTTTAGTTTAGGAAAAAGATTGTGGTTTGGATTAAAACAATCCCAAGGAACACGCATTTCCTGAGGGAAAGTGGAAGCGAACTCTGCTCCCTGGCTTGACAGTCCCTTGCTTTAAAGGGGAACTATGCAGCTTTTTTAGCTTATTTACCTTAACTAAACAGCTTTGGAGTCATTGGAATGGTTATATGACTTTTTTTCCGGTTGAATGGTGGTTGTGTCGCTCCCCCCTAGCGCCTGTGAGTGGAAAAACCACCCTTGCAACTTTCGGCCAGCGAGCCGCCGTCAGGAAGTATGGCGTGATATCAGGTCTCGCGATGTAACAAATTGCTTCACGGCACTGCACACATACGCCCATTCAGGAACCGGCTAACAAGGTAGCGATGGAGTTTTTCACACTATCGTCATGGCTGAGCCGGCAAAAAAAAAGCAGAAAGCTAGGAAAGCATTGTCGGAGGAACAGAGAAAGAGGAAACAGCAGACTGACCGAGCGAGGAGTCAGACACGAGTAAACATAGGAGCTGTAAGGGGGGCTCTATAGAGAAACCTGTAGGGGAGCTCTATAGAGAAACCTGTAGGGGGACCTCTATAGAGAAACCTGTAGGGGGACCTCTATAGAGAAACCTGTAGGGGGGCTCTATAGAGAAACCGGTAGGGGGAGCTATATAGAGAAACCTGTAGGGGGGGCTCTATAGAGAAACCTGTAGGGGGACCTCTATAGAGAAACCTGTAGGGGGGGCTCTATAGAGAAACCTGTAGGGGGAGCTCTATAGAGAAACCTGTAGGGGGGGCTCTATAGAGAAACCTGTAGGGGGACCTCTATAGAGAAACCTGTAGGGGAGCTCTATAGAGAAACCTGTAGGGGGACCTCTATAGAGAAACCTGTAGGGGAGCTCTATAGAGAAACCTGTAGGGGGGGCTCTATAGAGAAACCTGTAGGGGGGGCTCTATAGAGAAACCTGTAGGGGAGCTCTATAGAGAAACCTGTAGGGGGAGCTCTATAGAGAAACCTGCCAGCAAAAAGCGAGAAAACAGCGAAGAAATAGCCAAAACTGCATAGCGTGCCTTTAATGGGTAGTCCTTCATTAACTTTCAGACCCAGAAGACACACTAACAACCACTCTGTCTGTCTGTTTGTTCACTCAGGTGAAAAAGGTTCTCCAGGTGAAATCATAACCTCTCCAGGAGATCCGGGACAGAAAGGAGAGAAAGGTTTACCCGGAAACCCCGGACCTGAAGGTGAGACAGGTCCATCTACTGTAGCACTGTGTGTCATCCTTATTTTTGACGTTTTTTTGACAAAATCTGTGTTTACCTCCTGACTCACCTGTTGTCTGTGCTGGTCTGTCTCAGGTGGGGTAGGACTTCCAGGTGGTCCAGGATTTGTTGGTCCGAGGGGAGAAAGAGGGGATATAGGATTCTCAGTCCAGGGGCCTCCAGGCTTCCCAGGGGTCAAAGGTCAGGTTTATGGACAGTGTTGAACAAAACCGTCCACTGAGGGTTTAAAGAAGGTGATGAATGACAGTAACACATTGTTTTTGTCTGGCTCAGGAATCAAGGGCCCTCCAGGAGCTCCAGGTTTACCAAGTTTTGGTATCAAGGGACGGGCCGGCCCGTCAGGCCCCCCAGGGATGCCGGGCCCCAAGGTAACGTGGACTCGTACTGACAGGAAGTCCTCAACAGAAAGTAAAGGGTTGAAAAGAACACAGAGAAATGAGGATCTCATTCGTCTGGATTCACGTGTTGATCAAATCAAGCATGTACTGAAAACACCTTGGAAAAGGTTCTCGCGATTAATCGCAAATCGATTGCACATTTGTCTTCTGTTCGAAATGTACTTTAAAAGGGAAATTTGTTTTAAGATGTTAATGCTCAAGTGGTGTTTGGTGGTAACTCAGTCCACATATCACTTTAGTCTTGTGGCAGACTGATCTCATGAAGTGGTATATGTATGGCACGCCAATTCGTATGCCATTTTTGGCACGTTATCAAGACGCATACTCGCTTTTTAGCGTGTTTATCAATTCCATTTGGCCTCCATTGACTTACATTACCTTGCGATTGCGTGTGAAAGGGCAAAAATCCATGTAGGGAGGTTGGTCAGATTGGTGGATGGGTCAAACACAGGACTTTCACCCAGGAGCCTGGGGATCGTGTCCCACGTGTCACGTTTCCTAAACTCATCCGTCGCTTTGTTCTTTTCCTAAACCCAACCCGTCCGCTATATACAGTGCTCAAAATGCGTACAGATAACACGCCACTTGGCTTAAGAAAGAGGTGTGTATGTTTATGCGATAACACGCCAAGTGGCGTGTATGTTTACGTCCGCTATATACAGCGTAGACATACACACGGATAGCTCAAAATGCGTACACTTGGCTTAAGAAAGTGGGCGTGTATGTTTATGCAAAGTCATGATGTCATGTTGCTTGTGGAAAGAACCATCTGGAAGGGCTTTGAAACTCAACTTGCCATTCAAAAAGACCCTTTTCTTGACAGAACATGATAGTAGAAAGATGTGATTAGACATGAATTCCTCCGGAGACGCACCAGCTGACGCGAAGTCCCAAGCTGAAACCGATGACGTGTTCATATAACATGAATGTGGCGCACAACAACATCACACTACTTCCTGTTTTGCTGCTGGATGTAAACAAAAGTCATGTTGGTCTCTGTGGTCACAGGGGGGCAGCGGTATTGGTTTCCCAGGCCAGCAGGGTCAGTCAGGCCCCCAGGGAGAAGATGGCTCTGTGGGGCCCCAAGGAAACCTCGGACCCCAAGGAACAGATGGAGCTCCAGGACCTCCAGGACAAGACGGACCTCCCGGACCCAAAGGTACCTCACATAAGATCCGGTGAACCTGATGATTGAAAACACCCAAAGTGAACTTTAATGAACTGAAGTGTCTCTCAGGTCGGAGTGGTCTGGATGGGTTACTGGGTGCTGTTGGTTTTGTTGGACCATGTTTGCCTGGACCTCCTGGACGTGAAGGAGAGCCTGGACCAATGGGCCTCGTCGGATTTCCAGGTAAAATCTCTCCAAGCTGGTGGGAGCAGAGTTTGTGTCCCTATACAGAATATTTAATATAATAATATTAAATATAATATAGAATATAATATAAACACTGTCATTTTTACCCCAAAACAGCAACAAATATTTCCAAAAGATTGGAGTTTTGAAAAAAAAAAATGTAAGTGATGTATCAGTGCCTAAAAGGATAAACCTATTTTCCCATGTTTTTGTCTCTAAGGATCTTACTCTTTAACTAAAAGGTCTATCTCTGTAGGGATCCTTTCCATAATGTTGTCAGACACTTAGAATAATAATCTTAGTCTGTCAGCAGCAAAAACAGAACTTTAAGGGGACGCTAACTGATGCTGAACATTTGTCCTGTAGGGTTACATCGCAGCCTGGTTCACGGCTTCATGTTACAGCGTTCTCACTCAATACTGGACCAATTTCAAAGATTTTTGTTCACATTAGTCACTTAGACACCACTGCATGGGACAATTTGGCCCAGTTTTAAAAATACCAAAATTGCCCTTTAATTTTCTGAGCAGAGAGTTTGCAGGATTAGCAAAAAAAACACAATGAGAAAACTCACCAACTCTTGCAGGGATACGGGGCCGAAAGGGTTTGCAGGGTGACCCTGGAAGGCAGGGCGTGGGAGACCCAGGGCCTCAGGGGCCTTACGGGGCCCCAGGATTTGAAGGACCAACAGGACCAGTAGGAGAATTTGGACTGAAGGGCCTGAGAGGGAAGAATGGGGAAACAGGAAGCACAGGTAAGGAGGCTCCTCCTTTTGTCCTAATCTTGTTGGTTGGATTTTTTATTTTTTAACAAACAGTTTTTTAACAGAGAGTAAGGGTGAACGGAGTTCTGTCTGGTCAGCTTTGCTCTTCCACAGGCTCACCACAGGGGTGCGTACTTTCACCCCTCCTGTTCATCCTATATACAAACATGTGTCAGAGCAATTATGTAAATAGGCCCATCATTAAATATGCGGACGACTCCGTCATAGTGAGCCAGCTCCACTTTGTCCAGTGGTGTGAGGAGTCACACCTTCAATTGAACATATCCAAAACAAAGGATATGTACATTGATTTTGGTAAAACTCCAGGATATGAAGCCATAACTATAAATGGTCAACTAGTGGATCAAGTAGAATCCTATAGATATCTAGGGACAATTATTGACTCTAAATTAAATTTCCAGGCGAATTGTGAAAGCTGTCTATACTGCTTTAGAAAATTGTACCATTTTCATATAGACAAGACCATGATGACATTATTTTATCATGCCTTTATCAAATCCATCATATCTTTCTCCTTAGTGGCATGGTTTGGGTGTGTTTCAGTTAAGCACAAGAATCGCCTAAATCAAATTGTAAGATGGTCAAGTAAGCTGACTGGTGAGTCCCAGCTGCACCCCACATCCTTGTATGCTAAACAACTACAGCAGATAGCTATGGCCATCTGAGAGGATAGCCTACACCCTCTGAATAGGGAATTCCAGTATCTCCCCTCTGGACGGAGGCTAACAGTCCCTGGTTGTAGAACTACAAGATTTAAAAACAGCGGCAATCACTCTGTTAAACAAACTGTAGAGTTACTGCACATAATGCACAAGCACCTTGGTCATGTACTAGCTGTAGAATTTCTGCATATACAGTTGTGTTCAAAATAATAGCAATCCAACATCACTAACCTCATAAATCATATGTTTTGATAGAAGTGATATTTCTACATGGCAAATAATGTACTAGTAAGTGTTGTAGAGTCATAGAAAACCAACAGACCAAACAGTCATGACATCATGCTGCTCATTCTGTGTAATTGAATCTGTAATTGAAAGGGGCATGTTCAAAATAATAGCAGTGTTGTGTTCAATTAGTGAGGTGATTGATTCTGTGAAGAAATAGGTGTCAGTTATGGTCCATATTTAAGGAAGGAAGGAAGCAAATGGTGTGCATGCTGGTTATAGTGCATTTCACACTGAAATACTCAGCAAAATGGGTCGTTCCAGACATTGCTCTGAGGAACAGTGGACTTTGATTAAAAAGTTGATTGGAGAGGGGAAAACATATAAAGAAGTGCAGAAAATGATAGACTGCTCAGCCAAAATGATTTCAAATGCCTTGAAATGGCATCCAAAGCCTGAACGACGTGGGAAAAAACGGTCAACTACCATTCGAATGGATCGAAGAATAGCCAAAATGGCAAAGGCTCAACCAATGATCAGCCCCAGGAAAATCAAAGAAGACTTAAAGTTACCTGTGAGTACTGTTAGGATCAGAAGAAGGCTATGTGAAGCTAAGCTATCAGCTAGAAGACCCCGTAAAGTCCCATTGCTGAAAAAAAGACATGTACTGAATAGGTTGAAATTTGCCAAAGGACACATTGACTGGCCAAAGGAGAAATGGGGCAACATTTTGTGGACTGATGAGAGCAAAAGTACAGTACACTGTGAAGACAGTAAAGCATGGTGGTGCAACAATCATGTTATGGGGATGTTTCTCATACTGTGGTGTTGGGCCTATTTATCGCATACCAGGGATCATGGATCAGTTTCAATACATCAAAATACTTGAAGAGGTCATGTTGCCTTATGCTGAAGAGGAAATGTCTTTGAAATGGGTCTTTCAACAAGACAATGACCCAGTAAGCCAGCAAAGATTGATGTTATGGAGTGGCCAGCCCAATCCCCAGACCTCAATCCCATAGAAAACTTGTGGGGTGACATCAAAAATGCTGTTTCTGAGGCAAAACCCAGTAATGTAGAGGAATTGTGGGTAATGTAGTTCAATGGTCCTGGGCTGGAATACCTTCTTCTGGCCTTCACAGGTGCCAGAAGTTGGTCAACTCCATGCAACACAGATGTAAAGCAGTTCTCAGAAATAATGGTTATGCAACTAAATATTAGTGTATGATTCAAAGTAAAGCCAACCCTTGAGACATTTTTCAGTTTATACAGTAAATGTTGGAGTTTGTAAAGAAAAATGCAAATACTGCTATTTTTTGAACAGCCTAATATTCCTTTTTCTTCACTTTCTGTAAAGGTATAACACAACCTTGATCAGTTTTGGTCATGTTTTGATTTGGAATTGAATGTGCAGTGTTCCCAATGCATTGATATTATGGAATTAAAAGCTATTCTATGGAAACACACTGCTATTATTCTGAACACAACTGTAACTGCACAAGTCAATGTGGTCATGGACTGTTTTTTATCCATGTTCTACTGTCTGTTTTATATGTTTTAATGTTTTGTGTGTTGCATGTTATGTGGTGGTCTACAAAGTTTTAAGGATGTCCTGCCTCTTAGACTGTAAACCTAGTTTACCTACGGGTACCAATAAAGTAACCTGAACCTGAATCCTCCAGGTCTATATAAACCTGAAACACACTTTGAGCCACTTTAGTTTAGGCAGAAACATCTCAACCACTATTGGATGGATTGTGATGAAATGTGGTTCACCATTCAAAATTACATTACATAACTTTGTGTTTACTGATAATATGCAAATGTTAGCATGTTAGCGTGCTAAACGGAGATGACGAACATGGTAAACCTGCTAAACATTTGCATGTTAGCATTTAGCTCAAGTTCTGCCCCACAAAGCTGCTAGCACGGCTGTAGACTTGTTAAAATCAAAACAACTTGTGAATACAAATCAATGCAGTATCCTCACAAGTATAGTAACATCCACATATATGTGTGTGTTAGGTTTTAGAGGAGATATGGGTCCTCCAGGAGCCCTTGGGAGTCCAGGGGATGACGGGAAACCAGGAGAGACTGGACCACCAGGACCCAGAGGTTTCATATGTCAAAAACAATCAATCAATCAGTCAATCAACCAGTGTTTTTTTTTTTTACTGTAACTGTCTGTGACTTATCTGTTTGTCAGGTGAGATGGGTGTAGATGGGATCAGTAGATCTCAGGGGCCTCCTGGGCCTCAGGGGAACCGAGGAGAAACTGGACCAAAAGGATTCCAGACCCCTGTGGCGATGTATGGAGATCCTGGAGACCCTGGAAACCCTGGTACTCTACTCTAGTTCTACTTCAGTTCTAAGAAATCACTAAAACTAGTGAAAAACTGGGTCAGGTATCATTGTTAAGTTATCAGTCGTTGTGAGCCTTCAATCCCAAACAGATGTTGTCCTCGGTGTTCCTCAGGGTTCTATTCTGGGTCCCATTTTATTGCCCATTTATACTTCTTAACCTTGACTTTGTCCATTACTGGAGCAAGTAGCTAGTTTGCTTAGCTTAGCATCAAGACTGAGAACAGGGGGGAAACAGCTAGCCTGGCTCTATCCAAAGGAAATGAAATACATTTATTAACCAAAAACTGTTAAATAAACGTAGCAGCAGTGACGTCACCCTTTTTTTTTTTTGGATTTCTTTATTTGAAAGGGACAACGCACATTAATCAACATATAAACAGAGGCCAATGTGTAAATGTGCCAGATTTAGCCATGCAGGCACATTTTCATATGCAGACCCTACAACAATACGACACACTTTGGTTTGTGGACTGCAGTTGTGAATCCTCAAGTTTGGCAGGATGTTTATGGTTTCAATGGAGCTGCGCAAGCGTTAAAATGTTGTAGTTGTAAAGGTATGTCAGGGGGCTGCTGCTACAAGTCATTTGAGAATATACTCCAGGTGTGTTCTAGCTGTGTGTGACTTGTCTGTCTGCTTCCTATCTCACCCTCAGGGCCCCCAGGTGTCACTGGTAGTAAAGGAGAGACAGGCTTCCTGGGGCCACAGGGCCTCGACGGCAGCATTGGTAGACCTGGAAATTTCGGCCCGCAAGGTGAACACAACTTACTGAAAATACTGTTGGTTTGTTGGTTTGGTAGGACCTTTTTAAGCAGGTCTACATAAAATCTGTGGACGAAGTATTCCACCGAATTTTCCGCAAAGTAATCGAGAAAAAGAAACAAGCCCTTCCCCAAGCAGAAAAACAATCAGCTAAATTTGGCAGATTTTGAGTCTGGATCACTGCTGAAAACTGTCTGAAAAAAACATCTAGAGATTTAGTTTGGGTCTGCTTAAAGGCACACTATGCAAGATTTGTACCTTAATATAACAGCTTCAAAGTCATTTCGATGGTAAATGAACTCGTAGTAGGGCGAATCATCCCGATAGCAAAGCAGGGGGTGACGCCGCTGGCAAAACCAGCAATGCAGGTTTGAGAGGTGGCGCCCTGCGAGAATCATGACTTGCCTTATGGCACAACGTCACATACATCAAGAATTCAAGGAAAGTGCGGCCGGAAGAGTCAAGGAAAAGAAAACGAGAAACTGACTGTGTGAGGAGCTGGACAAGAGTCCCATCAGGCTTTCAAAAGCAGCAAAGGTAACGTTAAATACAAGTACTCCACAGCGACTCTTGGGGTCGCCGTTTGACAAAAATGGAAACTGCATAGTATGCCTTTAATAGCTAACGGCACTGTAGTATCTACTCTTCCTGAGCTCCACTGGAAACCTAAAAGTGGCACTTACATGACAGTTTAAGTAAAAGTCAAAATCCTGGGTGATGACTTCTTACTTGCGTCATGTTTTCATGATTTCGCATGACAATCAAATCATAATTTGACAGTTGATGAATGTGTCTTTCAGGACCTTCTGGAGACCTGGGCAGAGACGGGGAGAATGGTCCTCCTGGTCCTTTTGGACCCAACGGGAACCAAGGAGATATGGGATGGCCAGGTAACGTTCCGCCAACACAAACTGTGTCACTGCAAACATTTAAAAACGGCAAATATAAGAGGAGTTTACTATCTTCACAAATATGATCTGTATCTGCAGTACAGATACAGTAGAAAGATATTTCTGTCCGAGCCCGACCCGAGCCCCACACAGTTAAAATCTCGTTTTTTTCTCATACTAATGACACACATACGTTTCTTTGTGTGGAAAGCCTGCTTTGTAGGAAAGCATTCAGAAATGTCAACAGACAAGCGCATCAGTGCACACGGGGCAACAAGCGCACGTTAACACAGGCACGCACCTACATAATACGCTTTTTAACATTTTAAATGTTCAATGCCTTATCGCACTGATGTGACCGAGCCTGACCCGAACCCCAACATAATTTCTAAATATCCGTCCGGGCCCGGCTCGGTTCGGGTATCCATCCTCTAGTCTGCAGGGACCGATTGGGTTGTTGATCAGCACCAGTAAGTTACTGATCCACCTGCTTGAGTCTTACCTTTTGAAAGTCAATTAACTGGATTTTACATTGATAAAACATTACCTTTAAATGTCTGGAAAAAATACACATGCTTTAACAAATCAACATCACCTCTGCAGCAATAATAAAGCTTGAAAAAGAACAATTTTAACTGTATAAAACAGACTGTTTACGTCTAAAACACAAGCATTATCTCTTTGGGACAGTGCGTAGACTTTTAGACAACCTTTGCTCTCTGGGATGATATGTGTCTCGCTTTTCTGAGATCTCCTCGTGTTTTCTGTCTAGGTTTTAAAGGTGAGAAAGGTGGTGCAGGGCCTTGTGGGGAACCTGGATCAGAAGGAGAGCCAGGACCAGGAGGACTTAAAGGTGCTAAAGGGGAACAAAGCCCACCTGGACCAGGATCCAAAGGATTTCCAGGAGAGAAGGTATTACACACAAGCAGAGTCACACAAGCTTGGCCAACCCTAACGTTTTTTACAACATTTTCTCACTTTTAACCCGTAAATACTGACGCTTGGTCAGTGGTTCTCAGGGTCAAAAACCAACACAAAAATCACCCTTTGGTGTCTGTATGGAAGACACCGGGGGCTGTAAGTTGACGTAGTATTAAAGCAACACTAAAGAACTTTTCCGCTTCGGTCCCCCTACAGGTTGGAAGCGGAATTGTCCATTACCGCTGTCGTAATGTCTCATTATGTCTCATTCGAAGTACAGATCCGCTACCCGATCTGGCAAACTTGCATCGTGCGGTTATAGCCGATAGAGGGCCGCAAAGCGAATGCAGAAGTGCCGTTCACCCTGTTACGAGTTGATGAACCACTGAAATGATTTGGAAACATTATTTTATCCCTTGTGTTGACTTCGGGTCAAATTGACCCGTTTTCAATTTTTGTTTTATATCAGAAAATATGGGACGTAGAAATAAGCGCTGAAAATGTGTAGAAGAAAAATTTAACAATTTAAAACGTTGGACTAAGCAAAAACAAACGTCAAAAGGTGTCAAAAACGTCTAAAACAAATTTTCTTGTGTTTTTTTCAAGGTTGACGGGAAGACAACACAAGGGTTAAGGTACATTATTTTGGTACAAGTTTGCCAGATCGGGTAGCAGATCTGTAGTTCGAATGAGACATAAGAATAACGGTAACGGACAATTCCGCTTCCAACCTAGGGGGACCGAAGAGGAAACGTTCTCTAGTGTTGCTTTAAGAGCGACCATCGTAGCGAGTAGTACGAAAGACAGAAAATCCGCTTAAGGAGGTTGATTTGTGTCACTGAAACGTACTTTTTGTAATCCCACCCACAATCTTTTCCCACATCTAACCGTCCCGTTCTTGTGCCGCATGTCAGTTAGACGTACGTCCCGACCCAGAGCGTCAAAAAGTGACGCCAAGAGTCCCGACCAATTGTGTCTAAATATGACGCCAAAGGGTTAAAGGAGACAAATTTCAATGGAAACAACAATAAAGTATCTTCTCCTCCTCCTCGGTTCTTCGCTCAGGGGAATCAGGGATTTTCAGGATCTCCAGGTATGAAGGGGATTCCAGGGGACAGGGGAAACTTTGGTCCTCCAGGAAACTGTGGCCCCTGTGGCCCCAAAGGAAATTCTGGACCCCCGGGATGCAGAGGTTTGATTCATTTATACATCATATACTGTACGAGAAACTGTCAGTTATCATTGTGTAGTTTTCAGTCGTCGTGAGCCTTCAGTCCTAAACAGATGTTGTACTCGGTGTTCCTCAGGGTTTGGCTTTTTCTGCATGTGAAACTACAGAGCTTAACTCTCGGTTGGCCAGGTGAGGTAAAAGTGGAATGGCCTACCTCTCGTCCTTGGCTCGGCGTTGCTTCATTCCATCTTTCCGACCATCTCTCTCTCTGTGTTTTTTTGGCACTCGTTACTCTGTGCGCCGTTGACAGTTCATTTATAGACATTTAAGACACAGACAACAAAACATTGACAACTTGAATGTTCATCACGAAATTCAGAAGCACATCTTTCTCTTCCAAACTCCGACTCTGCTCTCAGTCTCCTTAACTTTCGCTTTGTAAGCTGTGTGACGCAGGTAGGCCACACCCACCTCAAACCGGCAGCCTACCTGTTTCAATTGTTACCCTCTGGTAGGCGTTATAGGTCTATACAATCCAGCACCACCACATTTAAAAATAGCTTCTTCCCTAAACAAATGTAGTTAGACAAACTGAGTCACTCACTGTCACCTCCTGCACTTTGATACTTGCACTTATCTGATCATTGCTCTTTTACTGTTTTTATTCAGTTTTATATGTCCTGTAAGGATTACTTA